>NC_047659.1:26100998-26400998 GCF_011762505.2 Arvicanthis niloticus | reverse complement strand
GCAAGCCCATATTTTAATATCTCTGCAGGAACTTGTGATGCAATTCCACTTCTTATGTTTTTGAGATTTTCTGTATAAGGAGTAAATAAACAAAGGCCTTTCAGCAATGCCAGTCTCTACCTCAGAGGAGCTACCTGTGTTGCCATCATAACGCATTCCAAGCTTTTCTTTTGTGGTGCTGCTTTTTACACAAAAGCATTAAAGAAAACAGCATTCCACACTGGCAAAGCAGCTTAGAAAACACAAAACCTAAAGAAGTATTTTCCAGTAGTTTGAAGTATAACAAAATTAACCTAGCCTGATCAATTTTATAATGTAGCTACTAGATAATACATGTTCTTAACAATGCTTTCTCTAAAGAAGAAAATCAGATTAATTTTTCTTAGATATCTAAGTTAACTGCAAGACTGTAATTCCAATATGACGTAAAAAATGGAAGAAAATATACTTAGTCTTATCTAGTTTGATCTAAAAATAAATTATAAATGAATATTGACGAAGGCATCTCAGCATAACATAAAAACACTGCTTTTTCATTTGATTATTTAAACATGCTTTCAAGAATATTTTAACAGCAACCTTGAAAATTACATATTGTTGAAGAACTTCTAAAACACCACAGAATTAAGCAGTGTGCTTCCTGGAATTCTAGCACAACAAACTAGTGTTTTAGCAGTGAGTCTCAGCGATGCAGCACACACCCTTCCTTCACTTTCAATATCTAGGTCACACAGACTACTCTGAATACTGTGAATAGAGAGAAAAAAGCAGGAGGATTTCTAGAGAGCCACCAAGAAACCATAATGACATTCAAAGAATGAAAAAACAGCACAACATGGTTTTTAAAATATAAATTCCATGTAAAATAAAAGACAAAACCTTAAATATGAATTTCTTTATTATGTAAATAAAATAAAGCCTTTGAGAAGTATTATTTACTTAATAAAATATCTTTTGTCTCCACCACTCTCTCAGATATGTGTGTGTGCTCGCTTATACACGCATGCTGAACAGTCAGAAGCAAACAAAAGGGCATATAGTGAAAATAAACGCATTGCTAATCAAAAAGCATATGCAATTTTTGGAGAGATCTTGCAGCAGTTAGGAGCAATTAGAAAGTATATCTTCCATTTACAATACAGGCAAAGGAATATGATATTAATGATCTTTAGATTTATTTTTTATTTACAAGAAAATCTTTGAATGTTTATATTTTAATTATGAAAAATACATAATGCTTTAGAAATTTCATAATAGTTCTATTTTTAGATATATTGAGTCTAAATAATCTATTTTATTATTTTACTTGAAGTCTACAGAATATGTTATAGATTTAAAATGTCGAGTTTTTTCCAAATGGTGTGTGAAAGACATGAAATAAATATATTCCCAAGCAAAACACAGATCCCTAAAAACCTATAACAATTACTATACTTTCATATTTGTTAAATTATTTTTGTTTTAATTAAATTATAATTACATCATTTTTCCTTTCCCTTTCCTCTGCCCTGTGTCTGACTATTCCTACCGCCTTCCAATTTTATGGCCTCTTTTTCTTATTTTTACGGGAGATAGAAATGAAAACAACTGTCTTACAGTTTTCTTAGCCTATGTGAAAAAAAGCCTTTCACTTTGCAAGAATAACAATTAAAAGGAGTAACATTAAAAATTACTATGTAGAAAAAGAACCTCACATTATCAAAAATATTTCCAGACCACTCAGTGCAATCTCTTTAATGAACACCATAATAAAGCACACAAAGCAACTGCTTGACACACAAAAAAAAATCAGCAAAATACCAGAGTACCCACCATCCTACTATTCTAGCTTATGTTGCCACAACTCAAACAGTATCCATAATAAACTTTGTGAAATTCTAATTGGTCTTGTTATTTTCCTGCTTAAAAACTCTCTGACTTTATCTAAGAATAGAATGTAGAGCACATGTTTTTATTTCTGTCAGGACCCAATAAAATAACATTACAGGGATTAAAAAAATAAGTAAGATCCCAACAGGTGGAGGATGGGCCAACAAAAGCTGAGAAATTTCAACAAATTAATGTAAGCTGAAAAAGAGAATTGCCAGAAAAGCTTGGCCCAGAGTAGCTGGGCGCATTATTCTATGGAAGCACAGGAAAGCACAGGGCTTTAGAGATGATGGATAAAAGGGAAGCAAGTGAGGGCAGGGCTGAAAAGGGGAGAGCAACTGAGTATGTTGGGAAAAGGCACTTCTATTCACGGAGGCATACCACAGAAGTGCCTACCGTGTAAGAGATCAGGATCCGAGAAAAAAAATCATGTTTGAGAAGTAGCACTGAGGGCATACGCTAGTTCCTGCAGTGCCTGCCTGATTCCTTTGTCCAAGAATATTAAATCTCCCTGTGAATATTACAAGGTAAATGGTTCGTTACTTGGAATCCTAGAACTAAATTAAACAATGTTAGATGAGTAACAACTGCTTGTCTTCAACGCAATCTTTTAAAAGTAATACTTTTAAAATAAAATGACTGATAAGATTATAAAAAAGTTAGTACTAGTTTTATGAATTGCTAAGTTTTTAGACAGTATTTCACAAAAATCTCTTAACCAAAAGTAGCATTTTAAATGTTTTTTTTTTTCTTTTTGAGTAAGGATATACACACAACCCTATTTTTGTCCCCTCCAGTGAAGCCCAACTGGTACAATCTAATATTAAACTCGGATACATTTCTCATGAGAATAGATTTCAAACATCTACAAATTTGAAAATTTGATTATTTATATACTTAAGGCTAAATTACTGCGGATACAACATTTATAGAGGGGAAAAAAAATTTGTTCCAGTAGTGCCAACTAGGACATGAGGGGAGGGAAAGCCTAGGGTGTCACTGGGCAGCCAAAGGACACCATCACTGGAGCACCTCCAGCAGGGGAGATGGTAAGACAGGTGTAAGAACACCTCTCTGCCTGCCTTCAACAGGCATGCAGCATTGGGAACATACAGATTAGAACCCCAATTCCTCTGCCCCACCCATCCCCAGGAACATTCCCAACTGCTTTGAGATGTGAAGTACTCCCTGAGTTCACCGTCCAGCCCAAGACTGCCACTGGAGGTCTATTGCACAAGGAACATCCAAGAACAACCAGTTGGCTTAAGGGCAGAGTAAGAACACAATCAACAAAAGCTAAGGCAATATGTCACCTTCAAAAGCACAGCTATTCTGTTACAGCAAGCTTTGATCCTAAATCAACCAAAACACACAAAAATGACCTTAAATCCAACCTTATAAAGATGATTGAGGCCTTTAGACAAATAAAGCCCTAAAAGAAATACAGGTGAATACAACCAAACAAGTGAAGAAAATGAATAAAACTGTTCAAGACTTGAAAATGGAAAAGAAGAATAAAGAAAACAAACTGAGGGAATGTTGGAGATGGGAAAGCTAGGAAATAGAAAAGGAACAACAGATGCAAGCATCACCCATAGAAGACAAGAGATAGAAGAAGGAACCTCAGGGAGAAGAAACAAATATATCAGTCAAAGAAAATGTTAAACCTACAAAATTCCTGACACAAAATGTCAAGGAAATCTGCAATACTATGAAAAGACTTAAACAACAGGAATAGAAGAAGGTAAAGAGTTCTAGCTCCAAGGAGCAGAAATTTTTAACAAAATCATAAAACATAAAACCAGACACACTAAGTCTAATAGAAGACAAAGTGGGGAACTGCCTTGAAGTCATTGGCACAACAGACAAATTCTGGAACAGAACACCCATAGCTCAGGCACTAATAATTAACAAATAGAACCTCATGAAATAGAAAATCTTTTTAAAGGCTAAGGAAACCATCAATAGGACAAAACAGCAGCTTACAGAATGGAAAAAGATCTTTCCAATCTTGTATCTGACAGAGGACTAATATCCAAAATATACAACAAATTCAAGAAATTAGACATCAACAAACCAAATCACCCAATTAAAAAATGGCCCTGAGCGCCAGCAGAAAGAATGGAAATGGGCAACCTCGGGAGGTAGGAGGTGGGGGGACCTTCTAGAATATAACAGACCTGGGAGGTGAGAGACTCTCAGGACTCAAAGGGAGGGACCTTAGTGGGGAGAGTCCATCTCCAGTAGAAAGATAGGACATCAAGTGGAGGGATGGGGTTGTCATCTCAGTCAAAAACTCTTGACTTAGAATTTTTCTTATCAGAAAGAAGTATAGGGACAAAAATAGAGATGAACCCAAGGATAAGGAGGTCCAGTGACTGGCCCAAAGTGGAATTCAGCTCAACAGGAGGCTCCAAGTCCTGACAGTATTACTGAGGCTGTGGTATGCTTACAAATAGGAGCCTAGCATGACTGCCCTCGGAAAGGCCCAACAAGCAGCTGAAAGAGTCAGATGTAGATATTTACACCCAAATAATGGAGAGAAGCCAGGGACCCCTGTGGTTGAATTAGAGAAAAACTGGAAGAAGCTGAGGAGGAGGGCGACCCCAAAGATTGAACAGCAGTCTCAACTAACCTGGACCCTCGAGATCTCTGAGACACTGAGCTACCAACCAGGCAGCATACACCAGCTGATATGAGGCCCCCAACACATATACAGCAGAGGACTGCCTGGTCTGGCCTCAGTGAAAGAAGACGCACCTAACCCTGAAGAGACTTGAGGCCCAGGGAGTGAGGAGGTCTGGTGGCATAGGGGTGTGTGTGGGGACATCCTCTTGGAGATGGGGGAGGGGAAAGAAGGTATGGGACGAGAAACAGTCAGAGGGTAGACCAGGAGAAGGATAAAGATTGGACTGTAAAAAAAAGATTACAGAGGAATAGAAAACAAAAGCAAAAACAAAAAAATGTGGTACAGAGAAACTCTCAATAGAGAAATCTCTACTGGCAGAGAAGCAATTAAAGAAATGTTCAAAATCCTTAGCCATTAGGGAAATGACAATCAAAGGGACTCGGATTCTGTTTTACTGCAGTCACAATGAACAAGATCAAGTACTCAAGTGACTGTACATACTGGCGAGGATGTGTAGCAAGAGTTATACTCCTCTACTGCTGTCGAGAGTATAATCTTCTACAACCACTTTGGGGGACATCAACTAATCCACAAAACTAACACCAAATTTTTCCTGCCTACAAACTTGCACAGGGAGAAAGATGGAGCAGAGAGTGAGGGAATGGATAACCAATGACTGCCCCAACTTGAGACCCATCCCATGTGAGAGCCAACCCCTGACACCATGAGTGATACTCTGCTCTGCCTGCAGACAGGAACCTAGCATACCCGTCTCCTGAGAGGCTGCATCTAACAGTGAACTGGAACAAATTCGGAGATCCACAGATAAACACCAAGCAGAGCTCCAGGAGTCTTGTGGAAAGGTGAGCAAGCAAGAAGAGTCAAGGACACCACAATTCCTACAGAGTAAACAAACCTGGGCCCATGGAGGCTCACAGAGACTGAACTAACTAAAAAGCATGAAACTAGTCCCCCTATACATTTATTGCATATGTGTGGCTTTGTCTTCATATGGATGACTTAACAATTGGAGTGGGGGCTGTTTCTGATTCTGTTGCCTGCCATCAGATCCCCTTCCTGTATCTGGACTGCCTAGTTGGATCTCAGTGGGAGAGGATGTACTTAGTTCTGGTGGGACTGAATGACCCAGAGCAGGGCAGTACACAGAGGGGGGAATCCCCTTCTCTGAGGAGAATGGGAGAGGGTAATGGCCGTGGGAGGTATTTGTAAGGGTGGGATTTGGAGGAGAAAAGGGAGGAGGTCTGTGATCTGGATATAAAGTAAAGAAATAAATTCAATGAAAAAAAAAAAAGGAAGATGCAAGAGCATTTCATAGACTAGACAGTTGTAAAATACTGTAATGAACAAAGCAAAACTTCAAGAAAAACAAACCAAAAAAACCAGATAGAAATTTTAAGAAAACTGAAAAATGATGTCTTGGTCAGGATTTATTTCTATTCCTGCACAAAGCATCATGACCAAGAAGCAAGTTGGGGAGGAAATGGTTTATTCAGCTTACACTTCCACATCACCAAAGGAAGTCAAGACAGGAACTCACACAGGGTAGGAACCTGGAGGCAGGAGCTGATGTAAAGACTATGTTGCTGACTGGATTGCTTCCTCTGGCTTGCTTTCTTACAGAACCTAGGACTACCAGCCAGGGATGGCACCACCCACAATAGGCTGTGCCCTCCCACCCATGATCAGTAATTGAAAAATGCCTTACAGTTGGATCTCATGGAGGCATTTCCTCAAGGGAGGCTCCTTTCTCTGTGATAACTCCAGCTTGTGTCAAGTTGACACACAAAACCAGCTAGTACAGATGACATGAGTAAAGATATAAAAGACTACTTGGCATTATGATCATTAGCTAAAATACTAATTGCTTAGTGGCAGCTGTGTTTGTGGCATTCTTTCAGCCACTGAGACAATGGCAACGGTGGACAGACATAAGTGGAAATGAAAGGAGGGCTAAAGGACTGTATCTACCCTGGAAATTTAACTGGGAGCACACAGCAATTGTGAAGTGTTTAATTTTTTTTTTTTAAACCATGTAAATACTAGAGGGCTAGGAAGATGGCTCAGGGGAAAAGAACACCTGTTACTCTTGAAGAGCACCTACATTCAGTTCTCAGAATCTACATGATGGCTCATATCCAACACCACAGTTCCAGGAAATCTGATATGCTCTTTTAACCTTGGAAAGCACCAGATACACGTGTTGTTTAATCACACTGATACAAGTAAAACACTCAAACACATAAAAAATACAAGTAATTACATAAAGAAGAAGTATGTAGATGCTTAATTATGGCTTTAAAAGACACATAAATAACACCGATTATAGAAATACCAAGATAAGATAAGCAAGGGCAGAACTGTAGAAAGTGATGAGCTGAAGGACAGGTAGGGTATACTTAGAACCTAGTGACAGAGGGGACAGTCATAATACATCATGTATAGTTAATGGGACACAATCTGTTGCTACCTGGAGGCAAGGAGCTAGATATGAGGAGATGAAGGAAACCTGCAGCTGTGCTGTGGTAGCTGTGTTTCCAGTTGGTTCAGAATGCTCTTTTGTGGGTAAACATTCTTGAAGGTGCAGTCAGGTTGCTCAGAAACTAAGGTTTCAGAGCACTTTCCAGTTGTCACATATATTTAATAATAAAGGGTCCATAACCTCAAAAGATGCTGTCAGAAATGTAGTAACATTTGTGTTGTGGTTTAAACCAATCCCTCACTTTCTAGAAAGATCAAGGAGGAAAATAATCAAAAAGAGAGATCTACTCCTCCATGATCTAAAAGGCTCAATGTGTTGGCTTGAATATGTATGGCCCCTATAGACTCATGTGTTTGAAAGCTTGGCCACAGGGAGTGGCACTATTAGGAGGCGTGGCCTTATGGGAGTAGGTGTGGCCTTGTTGTACAAAGTGTGTCACTGTGGGGGCCAGCTCTGAGGTCTTATTTATGCTCAAGCTACATCTAGTGTCACACACAGTTTCATCCTGCTGCCTATGGATCAAGATGCAGAACTCTTGACTACTGGAGTACAATGTCTGCCTGCCCACTGCCATGTTCCCTGCCATGGTGACAATGGACTAAGCCTCTGAACCTGTAAGCCAACCCCAATTAAGTGCTTCTCCTTTATACCAGTTGCTGTGGTCCTGCTGTCTCTTCACAGCAATGGAAACCCTAACTAAGACTTCATATACATTCATAAAATTCTTTCCATTCACAGTGCAGGGCACATGGTCTGATATGCCCCCTTTGTAATACCATGCTTTAAAGCACATGCTTTATGCACTTTTACTTTGCTATGTAAACTTGTTTTAACTGTCTGTGTCTTTCCACTGAATCCTTTTTTCCTTTCAGAAAACTTGATGGACTGAAATATCTGAGGCCATTAGCCAAAATAAATCTAGGTTGTCTTGTTTCACTCATGTTACTGTGATAGAAAAACTGGCAATATGTTCCGTAATCCCTTCTTGAGTGTTATTTCACCATCTATGGTTTCTTTGTCTCCTGTAAAAATCCATATTGCTCAAAGGATGGTTTTAAATGTGCAAGAGCCATTCTGAAGAGCCATCCATGATCAATCTGTTGGACCCTCTCTAGAGAAGCCTCTTGTATGCTAGTCTCCTCCATAATGAAATACGCTTTTAAAATCTTCACTCTAAGCATTTTAAAATGAAGGCTTACATGATCTGAATTACTTCCACAGAGTGCACTGCATTAAATAACAGAATAAATAGCTGCTTAGTTAAGTATAAGCTATGTGCATTAGAAGAAATATGGAATTTTTTAGGGTCTAGGTTACAGCACTGAGATACAGTGCTTGCTTATTTAATGTTAGGGCACTAAGTTTGATCTCTAGAACTCTTAAAAACTAAACCCAAAGAAAAAGGCTTTGACTGTAGTTTGAAAACCTAGTAGGAGTGGTTAATAACTGAGCGGTGATACTCTTAGTAAGAAACTGAATGTAAAAAAGTTTGTTTTCAACTTTCAACAGAAGGAAATATTGATGTAGATATTTAAAGAACCCAATAATAAAGTCTGATACATAGTAGGTTCTCAGCAAGTATGTGTGGAACAAAGTGAGTTCATTCTTTCAAGCTAATGAGCCTCAATGAGGGTCAGGAGGGAAGAAGGATTCTTAGACTCATAAGTGAGCTGCATAATTACTCTACATTATTAATTATATTTAAATTACTTTGAACATGAAATAGAAATGATAAAGTTTTATTTTATCAGAAAAAGAATAAATTTGGGATCATTACGAAAAAATGATCTTAGCAGACAAAGAATTCTAAATTCTAAATTTCTACAAATGGGAAATATTTTCAAATCTGTTTAGTTTTTCTGTATGTTTGGTCCTTTATTTAGTCTCTTAGTGATTCAGTGTTCTCTGTTGTAAAGTGAGATGAAAATAACAAAGTGTTAACTAGAGTGGAGCTAGTTTTTCCATGAACCTCATACCCTGGCTATTTTATGCTGAACTTTCTTTCCAATGTGATCCCAGAGACCAAGTGAGAACTAGAAATGCTTAGTGTGTTTACTTCTTCAGCCACACCTACTTTAAAAGTCGATACTTAATTTCGACAACTTTCAGATGCAAAGTTTTCATTAAAGAAAGTAGCTTTGAGGATAAAAGGGATTGTTTCAATACCTGATAAACAACTCACTCAAGACTTCACTGTTTTCAGAAGTTTCAATACTCAGTTCAAACTTTACCATACCAGACTAGAAGAAAACTTGCAACTACAGTGAGGTTATCAGAATTTACAACTGTAAATTTCCCATGAAATTCTAATAAAAATGAGAGGTAGAGTTTATTTTAAAAAAAATCTTAACCTCATTGAGTAAACAGTCAAAATTGTTGAACCCAATTTTACGTAGTGATTATATTCTTGGTGTCTCAGCTTTAGATGTAACTATTTCTGAGGGTAAATAAAATACTTAGGCTAAAACATTAAAAATAAAGGTGCAATTTAGAACTCTACAGAGGTGTCTTGTATTGGTAATCTGACTCTTGAGATGATCCTTTGGATGAAGGGTCCAGCTCAGGTTTCCTTCTCTCTGGTATTATAAACAATACCCACAGATGCAGGACTAGGTTCTGAGAATGAATGACTGGCTAGGAGCACACGTCTGAGGCCCACAGCTCACCTAATCACTATTCACAATCCCTAGAAAAGACGAAAGTTAAAACTGTGATGGCTACTTAGAACTACACTTGTAAGTTCATTTTAAAATATATTTTCTTATGCTTTCGTGAGTTCAGTTTTTGTTTAATTCATATGTACCTTCAGATATAACTTGACCAAGTAGTAAAGCTTAATAGCAGTAAATCGGATTGTTGGCTCTCTTGACTCATTTAGAAAAGAAAAGTCTAATAACAAAAATGCCTATGCATGACATTCTGTAATGAGCCCAGCTTATTATTAAGACCCTCAAAGCTTATGAACAGCAGTGATGACGGAGAGGAGCGCCATAAGCTTAGAATTTTATAATACAATTTTCATAAGTTAGCTTTTATTTGAAAAACAAAATAAATTCAGTAAATGCAAAAATGAAGTTTAAGATGTAAGGTCTTATGAAATCCAGGGATAAATTAGAGTCACACCATACCCAAAACTAATTTTATTCTTACTCTTTCTTAGATAGTAAATAAATATATTATTTATTGCCTATATTATACTGAAGGTCTTTACTCTTACTCTGTATCTAAGACAGACCGTTACAATCCCCTTGAATTGAAATCTGCCTCAATGGAGTGCAAGATACAATTTCCTACTAAATATTGTATTAAAAAATCTCTTCTTGCAAACCACCCCATATTTATTAGTTTCCCTATTATTAGAAAGGTAAAGTATAAGTGCTGGTATAGAGACGAATGTTCATTACTAGGGGGAATATGCATTAGCTCTTCCATTATGGAAAAAAGTCCTAGATGTTCCTCTACTCTATACCATAGTCATTATAATTACAACATACTGTCTTCTCAAAATGGCACTGACACCATGTCTCTGTACTTCTATAATAATAAAAAGTGCTGGCTGCGGTAATTAATGTGAGGTGGTAATTTCACAATATATAAATATATCAGTATAGCTGGAGAAAGGAGCTCCTCTTTCAGAGAAGAGTGATTGGGAGTCCTGTGTCTCAGGTCTCCCTACAGAGAGATAATATCTTTACCTCAATTAGATAGTATAAAGATTAAAAAAATTGCAAGTACCAGAACAACATTTAGCACACAGTAATTGTTGGTACTAACTTTCTAGAACCTCATTTACTTTTCAAAAGTCATCAAGGAAAATTGAAAGCAACTTTCAATATGTGTGACTTTAGACAAACCTGAAGTTTAACTTCCTGCTCTTTTTAATCCCAAAGAGAGAAAAAATAAAAAAAGGAAGAAAGGAAAAAGAAAAGAGTTGCTATTACTCCAAATATTTTGTTTTAAAAGTATTTGCTGTTTTAATTATGTGTATGATGTGTCTGTATGTATACGTGCATGCATGAGTATGTGGGTGCCTGCAGAGGCTGGAAAACACCTTGAATTCCTCAGAGCTGGAGTTATATGTGGTCATGAGCCATTGGAAAGCAAATTCCACTGCTCTGTAAGAGCAGTAAGTGGTCTTACGCACTGAGACATCTTTCCAGCATCCCCAAGGATGTTTTTTTAATCTATGACTAAGATTTAGTTGTCATGCATGCTTTTTCTATGAAAGGACAAATCTACTTCTAGCTGGGACTAAGCTGCTATTGTGTCATTATCTAAGGAATTACACCTGACAACAGTTTGTAGTTCCTTTGGCTGTAGTTATCATGGGGACATTTTCTCGCTTTTCTTATAGGTTTGTGAGCAATCTGCTTTTACTATGTGATAACCAAAATGTTTTAGAAGTAGGTTACTACAATTAACTTCTTATAGGATTCATTTTGAAACAGCAAATTAAGTAATGTTAATCTTGGCTAATGCTGATATGTAATATAATATTTTAAGTGTACTGTTATTTAGAAGTATGTGATTTCAGCCAAAGTACCACAGAGATGTAGAATATAAGTTAGGTAAAATTACATCTAGAGTGTATACATTAACACTTTAACAGATGACATTGTATAACACCTGTAATTTACTTCAAATTAAAACAAGAGGTATAAATAAAACAAGACTATCCACAATTTCTTAGTTATTGATACCAAGTTAGGAGTGTGATGATTCATTAGTAATACTTTCCACTTATTTATTAATTTTTAAGGATTAGCTACATAAGCAATGTATTAATTACCAGTGCACTCTCTTCTCCCTCCAACTCTTCCCATGCCCCCTGACTTCTCAAATTTATGACTTAATTACTGTTTTGCACACACCCACACCTGCACACCCGTTAGGCTACCACACTGCTAAGATTTCATAGCTACAGTTCCTTGTCATATACAGAAAACACTATTTCATAGCAGACCCTCATCCTGTGTCTCTTCTTTTTGCCTTCTCTTATGTGATGTTCTTTGAGCCTTAGTTGTAGGGGTTGTGTTATAGATGTGCACCTTATAATCCCATTACTAACCTTCTTTGGGAAGAAATAATTCAAATACATTTATATACAAAATAAAATCAAAACATGAAAGAAAAATATTAAAAACTGAAAACTCAGAAGGCATCTTACATTAAAAAAGATTTACAGATTTAATGTTTGTGTTTTGAATTAGGGTTTTTTTCCCCCCACTGTAGACACCACTGGCCTGGAAGCCACTATATACCAATGCTGGCACTGAACGCATGGTAGTCCTGTTGCCTCATCCTCCCAAGTTTTAGGATTGCAAGCGTGAGCCAGAACTTTCAGTACAGATTTCATATTTCTAATATGATTTCCATTTTTATTAAAAACTCTCTAAGTGTCAGCATGAAAAGTTCAGATAAAAATTAATGTTCATCACTCTGGTGATAATATAAAAATTAAGATGTAATAAACTTTCATTAGATTTCAGAACAAAAACAACTATACAAAAGTTGACAGAACTACAGAGAAAGAAGTACTCTTATGAAGTGTTAGTGAGATGTAAATTCAAAGTTTTATTTACCCTTTGATGAATCAATGCTACTTCAAAAAAAATATATGGTAAGTTAGCCTCTCACAAGCATTCAGTGGGATGTGACACACAGCTTTGTTTCTGAATACAGGTACATCAAAATCTAAGGAGTGCATGCTTAAGAACAAATAGCATATACTTTTGAAAATAATTTTAAACCATCAAACATCAGTACAAAGATATGTACAAGATGTGCATAAAAGTCGTGTTTATCATAGAAGACTGGAAACATCTCAAGTGCAATTATAAGAAAGTTTTATATTCTGTGGTCTTAATATTAAATTGAAATGTTACATAGTCGCTAAAAATAGTGATATGAATGATAGATACCAACAAAGAAAATGTTGCGATGAATCACTAAGTAAAAGAGGCAGGGCAAACACAGGGCATTTATGCCACACACATCCAGGTCCTAATCACAATCAGAGATATATTATACATATATCAGTTAACTCAGAACAGAATGTCAGAAAACACCACGTGTATTTCTAGGTTGTAGTACTATTATGTTTTTCTACATTACTAATTATACAGTCAGTGTTTACTGATTTTATAATGGAAATATCCCCTAAAGATGACACATTTGCATACTTTCCATGTCTAATGAGGACAAGAAAACCATAATTGTATAAAGAATCTATGGAGACAAACACCATCCCTACCTTCTGGAGAGAAACTGGGACAAACATAGCAAGTGTGAGCTCCAACTGTGTAATGGTGGCGAGTGTCCAGGGGCACTGTGCTCAGCGAGGGAGTGCTGTTTCTCTCTGGAAAAGAAGAACATGGGCACACCCTGATTTAGAACTTGGGACCCAACCCATCCCAAAAAGTCTGCCAGAAATATCAATGAGCCTTTGACAAAGAAGAAAAGGTTGAGGGGTTTTGCTATACTTTTTCTTTAGAGCATTTTGATTAACCACTAGAGAACAGTACAGTTTTCACATGTATGTTATATACTTCAAGGAGATATACCTAATAACTGTCAACTTGCTTATATGAATTGTAATGTGCATAATGTCCATAATGTCTGCTTTCTGCCCAGTAGTTTGCTAGATCCTTTTCCTGTCCTTTGGTATTTCCAGCACTTAGTCTCACTGAAGAACTTAGGAGAAGCTCCAAAATGAAAGTGGCATTTGAGAAAACTGGAATCTTATGCAGAGATGCAGGAAGAAAGCCTTAAAACAGACAAATGGCACAAACAAATCCTAACAGCAAGAAGGCAAAAAAGTAGCAAAGACACTTAAAAAACCCTGAAATATCCATGTGTATATGTATACATATATTATGTAATAACAATTAATAAAAAAGAGGGCATGAATTTGAAGGAATGCAGAAACAGTTAGACAGGAGGTTTGAAGGGAGGAAAGACACAGAAGAGATGATATAATCATATTATATTCCCAAAAAAAAGGGTATTTAAAATATAGTAGAGGAATTCCAGGACATTGTGGCTGACTGATACATTAGAGATTTAGGGAAGATGGTGGGAGAAACACATAAACTAATAAATAGGGATCAAAAGGGATCTGACTTCCCAAGCTTGTACAGTTGGTGGCCAACACAAGTGACACCAAATCATTTTCAAGATCTTATCCACATACACAACATGATAATTTATAATGAACATAATGCTAGGTGGTTTTGGATAAAACAGTAAAGCTTTAGAGATTTAGAAAAACGTCACATACATTATAAGACTTCACTTCAAATAATTAGAGTTTTCTAAAATTTTTGATCAAAGAACTATTTTCTATGAACATAGTAGCATGAAAACACATTGCGGTATAATTACAACTTAAAAATTAAGTCTCCCTTTGGGTGTATGATTTCTCATCTTGGGAACCAGAGAAATGACTTAACGGTTAAGAGCACTTTCTGCCCTTCCAGAGAACCGGGCTGAGTTCCCAGCACTGATGTCTGGCAACTCATAGCTGTAACTATGAATCCAACATCCTCTTCTGGCCTCCTTGCATCTGGATACACATGACATCTACTCACACAAACACACATGTCAGAAAAATTACTCAACTTGCATTACTTTTTTTTTCCTAATGTCCATTTTTAAAATTTTAAATGTTCACTAGGTTAGAAACACATAGAGTCCATGAGAGGGCAGGGAACGTGACTGTATGATTACTTATATCCTGTATATCCAAACTGATACATTGTAAGGTTTTACATGCAAAATCTACCTTTACAAATTGTGACAGTTAATAGTGAATTAGATTGACAGATCAAGATTAATCTACGAAACGAGTCTTCGAGCATTCTTTGAGGGGATTTTAAGCCATGTTAGTCTCTGGCCATACCCCTGATAAAATTATCTTGATTAGTTTAACTGAAGATCTGGCCTAACAATGAGTAGTACCATTGTCCTGGGTACTGGGACCTGGGCTGCATAAGGAGAAGAAAACTAGATGAACATCAGCTATCAGCCTCTGTTCCTTACTCTGGACAGAATAAGACAGATCCTACAGCCAGAACTTCTAACCTGATGGATGCTACAATTGAACTGTGAACCAAAACAAACCCTTTCTCCTTTAAATTGCTTTTTATGGTATTTTGTTATAATTGTGAGACATTTAACAACTATGCAATACAAAAATGTAATCTATCATACATTTGTATATTAGAATCATCAAGTATTATAGGAATGACTGCATATAGAAGAATGAAAATAGATCTAACCTGCACAAAACTCAACTTCAAATGGATCCAGAACCTCAACAAAAGACCAGATAGCCCGAGTCTTACAGAAGAGAAAGTTAAGGAGTATTCCTAAATTCATTAGCACGGGAAGAAACTTTGTTATCAAGACACCAATAGCATAAGCATTAAGACCAGCAGTTAATAAACAGGACCCCACAAAGCTAAAGAGCTGCTGTACAGAAACAACACTACCATTTTAGCAAAGCGGCAGCCACCAAAATGGGAAAACGTCAGTTATGCATCTGACAAAGTGACGTATAAATGATATGTAGAATATACAAAGAACGAAACAAACTGAACATCAAAACAGTAATGCAATTAAGAATGGGAACCAGAACTAAAGAAGAGTTCTAAAGAGATGAAACACAAAAGGCTGAGAAACACTTAAAAATGCTCAACAAACTTAGCCATGGGAGATGCAAATTGAAATGACTTTGAGATTTCATTTCATCCAGTTATAGTGCCTAAGATCAAGGAAACAAGGGATAGCACATGATGGTTAGGATGTGGGGAAAGGGGACTCCTATTCATCATTGGTGGGCATGCTATACGATTTTTGGGCATATAAACAAATTTTGGTCTCTACATCATACTACAGGGACACTTGCTCACCCATGTTCACTGCTGTTCTATTCATAATTGCCAGAAATTAGAAATGGCTTAGATGTCCATCAACTGACAAATGAATAATGAAATGTAAAACCTTTACAAAATGGAATATTAAGAAAACGAAAATTTCAGATATATGGGTGGGGCTAGAAACAATCATTCAGAGTGAGCTAACAGATTCAGAAGACAACCATTTCATGCTTTTTGTAATATGTGGAGGCTAAGTTTTATGTATCAGATATGTGTTTCATTCAGAATAATCACATAGGTTGTTACTTAGGGGTTGGAGTGGATGGGGGAGGAGAATCTGACAAGGAAGTAGAAGCAGAAGATAGTATTAAAGAGAAAAAGGGGAAACTAGAGTAGTAGGATTAAAGGTAGGGGATGGGAGGGCAGTAAGGAGAAGTATCACAAGGGACAATTAATATCTGTTGTTTTAAAATAAAGAGGTATATCTTTGATTGCATTGTGAATCTTTCTGTATTGTTCACTATGATGTGGAATCGGGGCCTTTCACCTGTGAGGCAGTCTTCTATCACCAGGCTAATCCCTAGCATGCAGCAGCTTTCATCTATGCCACCAGATGCTAGTGGCAGGTGTTATGGCCTTGGATGGCAATGGACATGTACAATGATGAGAAGGTTTTGACAAAGGAAGTAACAGAACCAAAGTGATGATGTACTTACACCAATCTGCATCAAGATGTGGGGAACAAGGAAATATCTATCTTCCGGACAGAGAGCTACTGAAATGATGCTTCCAGCAGGAGCACTCAGAAGAGAACTACGTAGTGCTTTTGACCTGTCTGGCTCCTACAGTCCCCTTCCACTAGGCCGCCAGTGGTTCTCAACCTATGAGTCATGACATTTTCATAGGTGTCACAAGTCAAATATTATGCATATCAGATATTTATATTATATTTCCCAACAGTAGCAAAATTACAGTTATGAAGTAGAAAGAAAACTAATTTTATGGTTGGGTGTCAGCACAACACAAGGAACTGTATTAAAGGGTTAAAATGCTAGGAAGGCTGAGAACCACTGTGCTAGACCCCAAGCTTAGGTTTTGTTCTGAGTTTTTTACTTTCTATTTAGTCGATTTTAGCAATTATCATGCTGCATCCATTTAGCGAAAATCTCTCATTCTTGAAACATGAGGTAAGCATCACTACTACCCTGGTTCACAGTCTTCACTCAATATTTCTATCATTTTGTTTTAGCCACAATCTATGCCATACCTTACTATTAATTCCCATTCACTGATCCCCAGTCCACTTGTCAGATATAAATACCCATTTGTCCTTGTTAGAGTGGAAATTGAGCCAAATGTCCATCCTTGTTTGTTGTAGGGGTTCCTATGTCTTGCATGATGGTCCCTTGAATAAAGTTTATTATCATCCTTTATGGCGCCATTACATTTTCTTTAGTGATTGTGGTGCCTGTTTTGGCAGGGAAATTCCATTCTTTCCTCTTCTCCAGTTCTTAGTGAGCCCACTGATCCTGCTTCTGTCTCACTATGATACTAGCTTCATGCAGTCTTTACTGTTAGCTATCTGCTAAGGATGATGTGACATTCTCTTGGCCACCCTGGAAAATGTGGGAAGTCTCCAAAGTGGCTTCCTTTTCATTCAGGCCTCCTTCCAGCTCTTAACCACAACAACCTTCCCTCAGCTCTCTTTTTGTTCCACATTGAATTACTAAGGTTTCAAGCTCTACCCTCTGTTCATGCCTACTGACTTCTCTTTCCCTTTCTAATTCAACTCCTTCACTCATTAAAAATGTGATGCCCATTACCACCTGTGACACTCAAGGAATAATACCTCTCCAACTCCCAGGCAAAGAAAGGATAAGGCTAATAAAAAATAGCTGGATAGCCTCGAAGACACTCAAACAGCTTCTAGACAAGTTCTACGTCCTTCCTTCTAAGATGCAGTCCACTATTTACATAGATTTCATAAGTAAGTCCTCTTTTGTAGGATCAGATACTTTGGTCATCCTGATAGGCCTTTAGAAACAGTGATCATGGGAGTGTTCATGTAACTGGGTTTAATGCCTTGCTTTATCTTTGACTATTTGTGTTTATTGTATTGCTTGTTCTTCAACTATTTGCATCTATTGCATTGCTAGACCCTCAACCTAGAACTGACCTTATTACATGCATGTAATCAAAATGGTATAAAATCATAAAGGAAGAGGGGGATGGGATGGGGGTCCTAGGCAGGGGAAATGGGGAAAGGGGATGACATCTGTACTGTAAAAAAAAAAATATCCAATAAAAAAAACCTAAAACCAATACATGAAACTGGAATATAAAAAATAATAAAAGGAAAGGAAAGTAACTATGCAAAGCACATAAGTAAGAATTCTACTAAGTGGGGTTTGAATGAGAATGGCACCCATAGGCTCATATACTTGAAGACTTGCTTCCTACTTGGAACTGTTTGCCTGCTGTTATGCTCTCTGCTTGATGGGCATGCAGTCTAATATTCTAAAACTGTTAAGTCCCAAACATTAAAACTAGAAAATTCAGTTATACACATAAATGTACAAAATCATGTTGGTACCAAAGGGATAAGAAGGTATGTGTTCATTGACGGGGGAAAAGGAGAACATTTTTAGTAAGGAGGATGCTTGGCTGGTCTTGGATGAGAAGAGTAGAACAAGTTATTAAATGAAAAACTTGTGCAGAGTTGACAGATAGCAAGTGTTTTGTGTGGCCAGGCTGATATTCTGGGTGATTTATAAGGTTTTACATTTGAAGACCCTAGTAATGTACAGCTAGAAATTATTTTCCTCATCTACTAAAAGTAAAAGAGCTGTCTTGGCTTTGTAGCATTTTAAATTACAGATTAAATTATGAGTTCATGTGCTGATAAACCAACTGAAAACTGAAGCCACTGTTAAGCCGAGAATGCACTTACTATAGCTATGGAACATCCCAACGCTGCCTAGTCTACCTAAATGTACTCTAAATGTATTCCAATGCACGTAAACAGCTAGATGAGGGAAACTAGATTGTCTATCCCTATCAAACATTTATCAGTCTGTGCACTGAGAACATTCAAGATGCTCTTTACTAGCTGTCTTGAAATACTCATTTATCTGTTGCAGAACCATGTGCTGGCTAATCGCACACCCCCCTCTCTCAGCTCCCTCTTCCCTGCTCACTTGGCATTCTCTGGTAACCATTACTCCATTCTGCAAGATAACTTTGGTGTCCACATGTAAGTGAAAGCCTAGATTTGATCTTTGTGCCTCACTGATTGCTAGTACTCTTTGTTTCTATCCACATCACTAAAATATCAGAATTTTCTCTAAATTGAGCAACAGTCAGGGTGCATATAGCTTAGTCATAGCTTCTTTATCAGTTATTTCTTCTGCTAGTAGGGACTGAGCTGATTTCAAAACTTGTTTCTGTGAACAGACACACAGTAGTCGTGTGACTATAGCTATGTCTTTGACAGGCCGGCTGCCTTTCTTTTGGCTACATACCCAGAAGTGTGATCTCTGGGTTATCTGTACCATGCTCTTCTTCCCAGAGTTCAAGGAAGGTCCTTGTGAAAGATGGGATGAAACCCTTAGAGCCAAAGGCAATGGTAAGTATAGGATTATATTCTATAGTCCTAGTCTAGGTTTCTGTTGTTGTTTCTTGATTTTAAAATTCTTCCATATGGTTTTCCACAGTGGGTATAGTAATTTAAATTCTCACCAACAGGGTTGGTGAAGGGGCCAGGGTTCCTTTTTCTCTACATTGTTGCCAGAACTTATTTTTTTTTGTCCTTTTGATAATAATCACTTAAGTAGTGTGAGGCAACTGCTAATTGTGGTTTTGATTTGCATTTCCTCATTGATTATGGATTTTGAGCACCTTAAATCAGTAATGATAGCCATTTATGTATAAGATGTATGTATTATAGATATTCATCTTATTTTTAATTAATTATTCAAAATTTATATTCTCCTAGCTTGTCTCTTCTTTCTTCTTGTCTCTTTTGGTTCGTGGGAGTCATTTACTTGATGTAATACCATTTATTAGTGTGTGACTTGCTTTGGAGTTTTGACACACACACACACACACACACACACACACACACACACACACACACACACACACACACACAATCTATCTGATCGGTGCAGTATCACAAAGGGAATCCTTTGCTGCCCTGCCAGGAAATGAGTAGATGCCATGACTGAGAGGTACTGGACAGAGAACATAGCCATCATGAAGGTGCTGGGAACCTTAGCCCCAGAGGGCTTTTTAGTAAGTATAACTGAGGAATAGCGGAGGGGAGTGTCTTAGCTTCATGGCGGCTTGCAAGTGACCCAGCCATTGGGCTACTTAGGCATATTAAAATATAAGGCTGTGTGTGTGTGTGTGTGTGTGTGTGTGTGTGTGTGTGTGTTTTATTTGTGAACCTAGGACACTGGGGTGGGTAGTGAGGAGTGCCGCAGCTCCCGCCACAGGGACAGGGATCAATCTGAGTAGCGATAAATGGGAACTGCTAGTTTCTGATCTTAAACTGAAATATGATCCATGTTGTTCTCATGTATATGGAGAGAATTGAAGTATACTTTATTCAACCTGTACATGAATATCAGGATTATTTATTAAATAAAGTTGCTTTAATATACCTATGTTCTGTTGTATTTGTTGGAAATTGGCTTAAATATGTAGATTTGTGGATCTTATGCTATTTTAATGGTCTATATGGTCTAAGACTATTCTGCATATCAGATATTTATATTGCAACTCATAACAGAAGCAAAGTTATAGTTATAAAGTAGCAATAAAAATAACTTTGGTGGTCACTGGAACATAAGGAACTGTATTAAAGGGTTGTAGCATAGGAAGACAGAGGGCTACTGCCATAGACCCATTTTAAAATTTTCTCCACTGGAAATTTTCATAAGAAATCTCAGATTAATATTTTATAAATATCACAAGGAAGAAAATCAGGTTATTAGGCAAACCAAGAAACTAATATTTTGCCACTTGTACAGGCACTTGCTACTTTTAGAACCTGCAGATTTCAGTGAAGTCTTCCATCTTTGGAACTTGAGGGTGCCGAGTTTCCTCCATTTAATGCTTTACTTAGCTTAGAAGATTAGGAAAACTCAATGCCAGGGACCAAGCTAGTATTTCTAGAAGCCGTGGTAAGCATTGGGAAACATTAACTTCATCACTAAACCTAATTTTAAAAAAATCTGCCTGATAATCTCTAAATGTATTCATAAAATTCTCAAATATGCCATTTCAATCAAAGCCTTGACATCACAATAAATTCCCAACTCTTACTATTTGATTTTAAGAAATTTGTAAAATAAAAGTTACAAAGTTAAATACTTAATAAAATTCAGTCAAAACATTGTAAAAACAATAGTGAGTTATTCATTTAACAAGTATGACAATAAAATATTTAAAAAATATTAGATATACAGTTAATAAAGAAACAAGTGGTCTAATATTAAAAACATGGATTTTCTTTAAGTATATGTAGTCTACAAACTGAGATTTTCTGATCATACAGAAAGGTCACAGTATACCTCCATAACAGTACTTGGTTTAGTTTTATCAAAAGGACATCTAAATAAGAAAGAGATCTAATTTTCCCCGCTTATAGATAACATGATTTTATATGCAGAAAAATGTAAATACTATATTCTAAGAGTTTACAGTTAGTAAAATTAAGTAATATTTTTGGACACAGAGTAAACATATTAAAAATCTGTTATATAGCAATGATGTAATAACTGAAATTACAATTTATAATTGAAAAACCAAGAAAGTAATACTGTTTCTCTCTCTCTCTCTCTCTCTCTCTCTCTCTCTCTCTCTCTCACACACACACACACACACACACACACACACACACACAAAACTGAAGAAAAGATTACACTGGAAAAGGGATTCCATAAAATGACAAAATATGAATTAAAATGAAGAGATCACACAGAAAAGACAACCGAAGTTCATCAGAAAAAGCCTACTGTAAAACTGACCAGACTTGCATGCCTCACGGGGCCATGGCAGACACCACTGCCTGACCAACTCAGCTACTTTCTGGGCCCAGATCCAGCAGTGCTTTGAGTAAGTCCATCCCAACATCTACCCCACGTATGAGCTGCTGGAGTGTGTGAAAGAGTCCATCCTGCAGAACCAGAGCTGCAGGATCGCCATGACTCTGGCCAACAGCAGGATATCCAAAACTAATCTTGGTGATGGTAAAGTATATATGGTGCTTCAGAAAACAGAAACCCTGAACCAGACCAACCATTCATTGCAATAAATATTTGTGAAGCTGTCTGGACAATACTTCTGCTGCTGCTGCTACTACTACTACTACCAAAACAACTATGTTACACACCACCATTTCCAATTCATTCCACTACAAAGCCAGTCTCACCAAGTACTGAAGAACCAAATTTATTTTAGAGCACAGTAGAATAAAACTAGAAATCAATAGCAAGAGAAACTCCATAAAATATTCAAATACTAGGAGGCTTAGCAAAGTAATATTGCATGAGCAGGGGTCAGTGAAGAAGCAACCAGGGAAGGGTCTTAAAAAGACCAAGAATCAAATGAAAATAAAGGCACCAGAATTTTTTGCAGTGCAGCTAGCCATTCTAGAACAAAAGTTTCTAGCTATAAATTCTTACATAAAAATACTGAAACACCAAATACATGAGCTAAGGATGTAGCTCAAGGTCTTAGGAAACAAGAAGAGTAGGAATGAGAAATAATAAAGAATAGAATAGAAATAAATGAACTAGAGACTAAAAGAACAATTCATAGAATCAACCAAACCAACTGTAATTCTTTGAAAGAATAATCAAGATTGATCATTTTCTAGTCTAACAACTAGAAAAAAGAAACAATTCAAAGTAATAAAATTAGAGATTAAATGATTCTTTCAACAGATATGAATGGAGTCTAGATCTGTGTGGAGTACTTTGAAAACCTTTCAAACTGCTGAAAAATCTAGAAGAAACATTTTCTCAGATACATGTCATTTATTAAAATGAAACAAGATATAAACAACTGAAAGAGATCCATATAAAACATGGCTACAAGGTATCTATCTCTGTCTCCCATCTATGTGTCCATAGTCTATGCAGCTATCTATCTATCTATCTATCTATCTATCTATCCATCCATCCATCCATCCATCCATCCACCCACCATCTACATTTATATCATCTTTTCTAAGGTTCTAGGTATGTTATGGAGGGGGCAGAAGAATGTAACAGTTTGAAGATAGGGAAAAGTGTGGAGAGTGACATTTGGAGAAGATAGGGGCACTACAAACTCAATTTATAGCCTGTGTGAAGTGTGCACTAGGTTTGCAAAAGAATGGGCATGGATGGAGGGGCTTTTCCCATAACTGCTGAACTATTTGGTACTCCCTAGGAAGATGGTTGCATACCCTCTAATGACCTCTTCAGACTCCAATGAATAGTGTCAATACAATGGTCCCACAAATGACCATGGTTGAACTATATGGGCCATAAAAAGGTGAAACATCACGAATCTGGGGAATAGATAAAAGGATAAAGAAAGAGATTAAAAAGATAAAGGATAAAGGATAAATTATACTAGTAGGGATACAGGAATTCTAAAAGGGATTGGAAGGAGATTTTAGAGGGTCTTGGGGAACAGAGTAAATATGTTATAAACATGTATAAAATGGTAAAAAATGAAACTGTAGAATTAAAAAAATTTCAGATGTTTCTGCATGAAGACAAACCTAGGGTCAAAAGGATTCTCTGTTGAATTCTACAAAATCCTAAAGGAAAAGCTAATACGAATACCTTCAAACTGTTCCATCAAATAGAAAGAGAAGGAACATTACAAATTCATTCCACAAAATCAGTATTATCTTTCTTCCCAAACCAGAATAGTATAACAACAACAAAAAATGAAAGAAGTAAAACCCAAAACCAAAAGTATACAGCAAAGTAAAGATACTAATGAACAGAGCTACAGAAAAATCACAATAAAATTTTTGCTGTTTATTCTCATGAACACATGAAGGAAATCATACACAATGACTAAGCTCATTTTATCTAAGGCATGCAATGTTGGCTCAACATACACAAATCAGTAAGTGGAATATAACACATGAGTAGACATGAAGTTAGAAATTGTGTGACAATCTAAATATGCAGTCTTTGCCAAAGTTTAATATCACTTTGAGATAAGAATTGCTGGCCAGAAGAAAGATACCTAAATATTTAAATGAAGGCGATGTTACAAACCTATAGCAACCATTATCCTAAGTGAGGAGAATCTGAAAGCAGTTCTTCTGAGACAGGAAATAGGGCAAAGTACCCATTCTCAGTATTCTCACCATTCTCAGTATTCTTTCCCAATACAGTGATTAACATCTCAGCCAGAGCAAGAAGACACCAAAAGTGAAAGGGATGAAATATGAAAGAAAA
The DNA here is from genome assembly GCF_011762505.2 of Arvicanthis niloticus. Taxonomy (NCBI): domain Eukaryota; kingdom Metazoa; phylum Chordata; class Mammalia; order Rodentia; family Muridae; genus Arvicanthis; species Arvicanthis niloticus. The sequence goes on along the minus strand of NC_047659.1, from coordinate 26,376,650 downwards.
AAATCTAAATGAACACAACATAACCCTATACATAAAAGTTCCTAATGACTCTCAAGAGAACGCTCAGGCATGATAAAACCTTTGAGCAAAATAGAAAGATATGAAATGAATATATTCAAAATAAAAAACCATCCTATATGGCAAAATGTACTTGCTTAAAATGGATTAGAAAAAAACATTTACAATAGTTAAAACAATACATAGACAAAAAAAAAAAAACCTATCCATGGAGGGTAGAGAATTTTACAATGAGAACATTATGACACTTAAGGAAAAAAATTTAAGAAGAAACTAGAAGATGGAAAGACTTCCTATGTTGATTGATTAGCAAAAGTAATAAAAATTGATAAGACTAAAAGTGATCTAGTCATTCAACATAATCTCTGTCAAAATTCCAATAAGTTCTTCATAGAATTAGAAAATAATGACTCTAAATTTTTTATGGGCGCACAGAAGACCCTCCTGAATAGCAACAACCTTAGATGAAAAACCAATAATAAAGGCATTACAACATATAATTTCAATTACATTATAAAGCTACATCAAAAAGCAATGTAGATGAATGAAATGTACTAGATCTTCCCCAAATAAACCAAGTTACATAATTTAATTTTTAACTAATGATTACCATCTTGTTACCAAATCGTGATTGCAAAACTTGTACAAAACTAAAACTACATGTCTCTTACTATGCACAAAAGAATTTAAAATACACATGAAGCATTAATATAAGTCATAAGACCTTTAAAACTACTACAGGATAACAAATATAAACCACTTGAAGATTTAAGTAAGAAATTTCTGAAAAGAAAGCACAAGAAAATCACCATCTGAATGAATATCACACTGTATGTGTGACTTTGGTGGGGATGGTGGTTTTCATACTGCCATGTCAGATGTATCCCTGGCAAAGTTTTTGTGTCCTATATGCATTAATCTATGAAAACTAATCGTCAGGACATCAAAGGAAGGACTAGTAAAATGAACAATCTATTATCAAAATAAGATGCCAATAAGTATTTGAAAAAAATTCAACATCACTAACCCTCAGGGGAATGGACGTTCAAAGCTGCGTTGGCTTGCATTCTGAGGCATGGTACTTTGTCATGTATTTTGTCACAGCAGAAAAATGTCTGTGTGTAATGACAATATGTAAGTGTGTAATGGCATGCATGAGACAGAAAGGAAGTGGGGAGAACCTTTTTGGTAGAAGAAAGAGGAACCAGCAAAACACAGAGTTGAGAGAGATGCAGAGGGTATTGGGAAGAGGGATGTAAGAGAGCAAATATAATGACATATATAGAGATATTCCTGATTACACATAATATATGCCAATAAAAATTCCTACACTATATCTCAGTTCCATTTGATATTAAGAAGTCCAAAAGCATACCAAAATCTGATATCATTCTATATATACTAATACGATTGAAACAAGATGAATAATTACAAGAATTGCCCAGGACACAGAACAGACTCTCTCATGCTCTCTAGATAGTAATGTAAATGGTACAGCCATTTGAAAAAAACATTCACAGTTACTCATATGTGAAATATAATCTCATGCTTGAGTCATGTGGAGCTGGTTTTCTGTTGTGACAAATCACGGACATAAAGAAGAAAAGTTTATTTTGGCTTTAGTCCATGGTCACTTGGTTCACTATGTTGCATCTTCTCATGGCACTGTATGCCATAGTGGGTATGAATATCAGAGGAGGTCTCACATAAAGAGTATGGTATCCAGGAACTAGAGGGGGAGGGGAAAGGAGAGGGGAAGAGGAGGAGGGGAAGGGAGAGAGCAAGACCAGCTGGGTTCTCAATTTCCCTTCCACGACATGCCTTCAATTATATAACTTTCTACCAGGCTGCTCCACCCAAGCCTGACACAGGCTACTGACAAAGGCTTTACTCTATGGTTCTCTGAGAGATATACAAACTAAACAACAGTAATTTCATACCTAGTTACACTATGTAAAATAAAACCACATTTACATAAAGCCCAGTAACCACATATTCATGTCATCATTTATAGCATCTATATCATGAAAACAACCCAATATACTTAACAATTGATTTATAGATAAATCAAATATGGGATTATGTATATATGAGATGTTATTTATTAATAAAAATAATGTAATTGTTGTAATAATGATGAGTGTTAAAAAGATTAAGTGAAGGGAACTACTAACAAAAGACCAAATAGAATGATTCCATTAATAAGAAATATCAGTACGTGATATGGAGCCTAAGTGGCTATCCCCTATAGTCAGGTGCAACTTCCAGTGGAGAGAGGGGAACTCCAACCTATCCACAAAACCTTTGACTCCAAGTTTGTCCTGCCTACAAGAAGTGCAGGGATAAAGATAGAACAGAGACTGGGGGAATGGCCAACCAATGACTGGCCCAACTTGAGACCTGACCCAGGGGAGAGAGCCAGCTACTAACACTATTACTGTTACTGTGTTATGCATGCAGACATGAGCCTAGAATAACTGCCTTCTGAGAGGCTTCATTCAGCAGCTGATGAAAATAGATAGAAAGACCCATAGCCAAACAATAGGTGGAGCTTGGAAAACTTGTGAAGTGCAGGGGGAAGAACTGAGGGAGTCAGCGGGGTCAAGGACACTACAAGAACTACAGAGAAAACTAACTTGGACCCATGGGGGTTCACAGAGACTGAACCACCAACTAAAGAGCACGCAATGGCTAGACCTAGGCCCCTACACATATATAGCAGATTTGCAGTTTATTCTTCAAGTTCGTTCCCAACAATTGGAGTGGGAATGTAAGACTCTGTTGCCTGTCTTTGGATTCCCTTCCCAAAGCTCAGCTGCCTTGTCTGGCTTCAGTGGAAGAAGACACACTTAAGTCAGCTGCAACTTGAAGTGCCAGGGTGGGTTGGTACCTATGGGGGGGCCTCCCATTCTCGAGGGAGAAGGGGAAATGGGAGGGGGTGTGGGAGGGTGGGACTAGGAGCTGAGGAGGAAGGGGGCTGTGATCAAGATGTAAAGTGAATAAATAAATGAAAATAAAAAATAAATAGTAAAAAGTTGACAAATATGTAAATACAAGAATGATTAATGGCTGCAAAGCTGAGGTGTTGAGGGTAGGAAGAAAACAGGAAGCAAATGAAATATTATTTATTGCTATTAGAATTAGATACTTTGTGGGTCAATGAGAATGTTCAAAAATATAATGTGGAGAAATTGTTCAACTGTGTAATATGAAAAAAAAGCCAAAGATTTATATACTTTATCTTTTCTCACTGAAAATATTTTTTCTCACAAACTATATCTGATTATAGTTTCTCCTCCCTTTACTCATCCCAATTTCTCTCCACCTCCCTTCTTATCCAGAGCTACTCCTTTCTTTCATTAGAAAATAATAGGCTTCTAAGAAATAATTATAAAATATAACACAATAAACTATAATAAGAAAAAACAAAATTATAACGTGGAAGTTGAACAAAACAAAGCAACAGAAGAAAATAGCCCAAGAGAAGGCACAAGAATCATAGACCCACTCATTTACTCACTCAGTAATTCCATAAAAACACTAAACGGGAAGCCATAATATTATGCATAGATGACCTGGTTAGATGTGGTAGACCTTATACATGCTGCTTCAGTCTCTGAGTTCGTACGAGCTTTGCTCATGTTGATTGACAGGACCTTGTATTCCTGGGGTCCTCCATGCCTTCTGGCTCATACGCTTTTTCTGCCTCTTCTTCTATAGTGTTCCCTGAGCTTTGAGGGGAGGTATTTGATGAAAACCTCACACTGAGATGAGTGTTCCACGGTGCATCACTGCATGATGTTTGGTTGTTGGTCCCTGTCTCTGTTTCTGACTCTGTTCCTATCTCTTTCAGGAAGAAGCTTCTCTGATGATGGCTGAACAAGGCTCAGACCTAATGAGTATAGCACAGTATCATAGAAGTCATTTTATCATTATGTAGTTTTGCTTGTTTTCTTTTTTTTTTTTGGTTTTTGGAGACAGGGTTTCTCTGTGTAGCCCTGGCTGTCCTGGAACTCACTCTGTAGACCAGGCTGTTCTTTTGCTTTTCTGTATGTTTGTTTTTAAGACCAGTAGTGTTTGGCTTTATCCTAGGTTTCTGGTTCTCTTGGTCATCTGAGCAGCGTGGGGTATGGTTTCCATTGCCTCGTGTGGAGACTAAGTCAAATCAGTTATTGGCTCTTTACTCCCACAAGCTTTGTGACACCATTGCCCTAGCATATCTTGAAGGCAGGACACCAGTATCGATCAAAGGGTTTGTGGCTGGCTTAGTGTTTGTTTCTCTTTTGGTAGCATGCATGCAGAGTATTTTCTGTGGCAAAGATGCTAATATTTAGGAGTGAAGGGTCTACGTAGGTACCAACTCAACTTTTCCATGTTCATTGGTGTATTGTCTCCATAATTGGGGACTTGCTGTCAGCTTATGGAAAACAATCTATTGTCCTGGCAACAGCCTTGGTTGTTTAAAAGATTAACCTGTATAACACATGGCTTATACACTAATATATTTAAAATAGGTAATAGTCTAAATGCACCAGTGTATTAGACTTTTGTATCATTTCTACACTATACCTGATTTAAAGAATTGAGAAGTTGTATGAACTATTCATAAAAGGTTTCTGAAGTTTCAGACTAGTCTGGTCTGTAGATTGTGTTCCTGTGATGAGCTGGTAGGAGCATCTGGCAAAGGTCTTTCACTTCATGGCTGTCAGTGAACACAGGAAGACTGACTGCACTACTGGCTTTCTACTTTCCTCCCCTGCACTTCATCTGTGTCTTTAGGTTATGGCACAGTTCAATCACACTCAGAGTAGTGTTCCATTTAGGCATTTGTTCTGGAAATGCTCTCACAGGTACATTGCTTTTTAGCTTCTCCTTAATGCAGTCACACTGACATTCAGTATTAACCACCTCAGTTAGTATTTGCAAAATAGAGAAGTAGCTCTGACGTAACTTGTGTTTAAAACAGCAAAGCATCTGTGCCAGAGGAGACTGAGTCAACAATCAGTATCATTAAATATCATGGAGGATGTAGTCTCCTGCTATTATGAATTGGTTTGGTATATATATGTTGGGCAGATGGTTCAGTGAGTAAAGTGTCTGTAGTACAAGCATGATGATCTGAGTTATGATCTTCAGCACTTCTTAAAAGTGCATATTTGTAACTCAAGCAAATGAAGGTAGAGACAGGCAGAGGCCTGGCAACAGTCTAGTTACATTAATGAGCTCCAGGTTTATTGAAAACCTGCCTCAAAAAATCTGGTGGGACCAGTGAGATGGGTCAGGTTGCCAAGCCTTATAACCTAATTTCTTCTCTTTTCTCCTCCTCTTCCTCTTCCTCTTCTTCCTCCTCCTCCTCCTCCTCTTCCTCCTCCTTCTTCTTCTTCTTCCTCCTCCTCCTTCTTCCCCCCCCTCTCTCTCTCTCTCTCTCTCTCTCCCTCCTCTCTCTCTCTCCTCTCTCTCTCCCTTTCCCTCTCCCTCCTCTCTCTCTCTCTCTCTCTCTCTCTCTCTCTCTCTCTCTCTCTCTCTCTCTCTCACACACACACACACACACACACACACACACACACACACACACACGGAAGAGTTTATTTTGCTTTGCAGTTCCAGTGGGATAAGAGTCTATTATGACAGGGAAGCTTGGCAGCAAGCTGTAGATATAAGGCCATGAGCAGGAATCTGAGAGTTTACAACATAATTTCAATCCCTGGGACCCACATGGTGCAAGCAGAGAATTCCCATAAATTGTCCACGCATGTGGGCTGTGAAACAGGCACATATACACATTAAATAATGGGCAAATAGATGTTACAAATTGGTGAAGAAGGCTAGAGAAAGACTTGTGGTCGACTCTGTTCACCATATTCAGGTGTACAGATATACCAGCTTCTACACCTACCCTTATGAATACACACACACACACACGCACACACACACACACACACACACACACACACACACACACACACACGTATATCAACCCATACAGAGAATGATTTCATGCTTTACTTAAAACACAGCATAGGACTTAGTATCAGGATCAGGTTGAAAGTCTGAGGAAAAATTTTAGTCATGGCTGGTTTCAGGAGAAGAAAATCATGAGCACATTCTGGATAGGGCACGAGTCTGGGTGACCACACTGAAAACAGACATACATTCGATGGTTTTGAGTTTATAAGTTAAGAGAAGGCTGTCAAGGCATGAATGGCAGACTGCATCTGATCAGCTTTCTGTGTGGTAAACCAGTTTTGCTTCCCATTTCTTATTCTGAAATACCCTATACATATCAAAAGGATGGAGCTAAACCTTGGGAAATATGTCTTTCAAAAAATATTTTAAGTAGTCAATTCTCAGTTTAAAAAACAATTCAATTATCCGTTCTTAAACTAGTAAATTATTTAATTATCAAGTAAGTGTAAAACTTACAAGGAAAAGCCATAAACTGCTAAACAGTTTATCTTTTACACATTTTTCAAAAGATAATTTTCCTGACTTTTTATTGCAAAAAAGTGATAACACTTATATATGTAAAATAAGTCTGTGTTTCAACAATAGTTTTAAAGCAATTTATGTAAGAATAACATAAATAAATAAATAAATAAATAAATGCCCCGTGAGTTGCTTATTACAATTCATCATTGTGTATCATTTGGGTTGTTTCCAAGTTCAGTTATTAGTAATGCTTTTTGTTTCATATGGTTCATGCAATTTCTTCCTATAGAATTTTGATATTATGTCATCTGGCTTTCTCCCTCTCCTCCCTCTGTCACCTGATACCTGTAGCCTCTATCAATTAGCACCGTAAGAAAACACCTATTTGTACATGCTTTGACAAACACATTTTATTCTCATGAGTACTATCTTCTTACCCTTGTAGTATGTACTTGACATTCCAGTTACAATCTCTGTTGAAAGAATAACTCATTATAAAACTTTAGAACACAGTAATCAACTTTTGAATCCATCAACGGCTTCAACTACTTAGTCTTAATAAATCAGATACTCTCTCAAAGGCCTAACTGGAAATCGAGTTTTAACATCTGAAATTTTGGGGACATTACAAGTGCAAATCATAAGGAGACAAGATTATTTTGAAAAAAATACACATTTCTATCTGTTTCAGTCCAGTTAAAAAGCATTTTGGACATGTCTTAGGAACAAAACATTATAGGTCACAGAGTATGACAGATTACTTGTTTAGAGTGTTAAGGCACAAATGTACTTTAATAACTATATAAAATTCAAATAAAGAGCTTTAGAAACTATCAGAGGAGGTTATGACCAGGACAGAATTATTTGGCAAAGAGTTGTTTCCAGAAGTTACAAGGCAAGAGAGTGAAGTAAGAGATAAAAGAAGGAAAGATACCTATTTTTCTTTATTTGTCTGTCTAGGATCTGTCTATCATCCATCCATCCACCCACCCACCTACCTACCTACCTACATAGCTACCTATCCCACTTGAGGTTGGGATGAGGTTATTTTTGCTTATTCTTAAATTTTTTAAAAGTCGTATTGGGGTTTAAGATATTAAGATAGGTTTAACATAAAGGTTAGGAGAAAGAAGTGCTCAAAGTGCGTTTGTGGGTTTCACAAAGAATCTGAATTTGTGTGTGTGTGTGTGTGTGTGTGTGTGTGTGTGTGTGTATGTATGTTTGTGTGTGTGTTATAAGGTATTTTGCCCAGGCTTGTCTCAAACTTGAGAACTTCTTATGTCAGGTATATGTGTATGTGTGAGTGTGTGTGTATATGTGTGTGATATGAGGTATTTTGCCCAGGCTGGTCTCAAATTTGAGAACTGTCAGTTGTTTCAGTGTTGAAATTAAAATTGTGTACCAATATATGAGAGATTCATTTAACTACAGAACCTACTAAATATGCAGACAAGGTAAAACTACCTTTCAGCTAAGCATCTTAAAATTTCTGCCTAATTAGTGTATGTAAAATTTGACTCTTAGAAACAACTCAAATTCCCCACTGCTAGATATTGACAAGACTTTTTATTATTTTTATATATGAAAAAGTACTAACAGATTATGTTCTGAGAGATTACACTAACTTCATACTGTACTCAGTTACTTATATCACTGTGGCTCACCTAGCACAGTGATTAAGAAGTTTTCCTTGGTATGTACTTGTCCTTAGATACCTAGTATAATGTCACAGTGCTTCAGTTACTATTAGGTGCTTTAGTTTGTGTCTGTCACATAGAAAAATATCTTTTTTTGGATAGTGAATATTAAATATTAAATATTAAATATTAAATATTAATTAATTATCAATTTTTCTGCTGTAGGATGACTGTATTGTCTTTGCTGTTGTGAAAAGGAATAGATTAAACACTGATGTATAAGTCCCTATGTTATGATGTTACCTTCACGTCCTGTCTGTGAATATCCAGGAGTGGTGCAATGGAGCAGGTCTATCTTCAGTTCTCTGGAGCTTCTGCACTGATTTCCATAGTGGTCCTTTTACTTTACATTTCCACCAGCAGTGTACAGTGTTTGCCTTTGTCCACATCCTCTCCAGTATGTTTTGCTATCTGTTTAACAATTGCTATTCTGACTGAGGTAAGATGGAATCTCATTTTTCTCTGAAAGCTAATAAGGTGAACATCTTTGCTTAGAGGCTGTGTTTCGTATTTTGAAAACTCCCATTCATTTCATTATCCTATCTATCGACTGTGATGATTTCTATTTGTTGCAGTGCTTTTTATAGTATTGTTATTAATCCTCTGTCAGACGTTGTCTTGGTTAGCTATCTAGTTCTGTGATAAAACACTATGAACAAGGGAAGTTATCCAAGAAGACAATGAATTTGGAGCTCACAGCTGCAGAGGGTTAGTCTTTGATACTGGAGCAAAGGTAGGGTGGCAGAACAGCTGAAAGCTTACAAGTCGATCTGCAAGTTGGAAGCAGAGAGAGCAAGACACTGGGAATGGCACAAGTCTTTTAAAAAGCTATCCCTCAGAAAAACACCTTCTCCAAGACTACACTCCTAATTCTTCCCAAATAGGTCCACCGACTGGGAGCAAGTATTTAATCACATGAGCAAAGGTACAGAGAGCATAGATTTCCACCAGTCTTTGACTTTGATTAACTTAATTTGATCTCCTGAGGGCAAATTTCTCAAACTGTTGGCATTGTTCTTCCTGTGCAACTGCAATTTTATTCAGGACGTTCTTGACTATGCCTATATCTTGAAGTGATTTTGCTACTGTTTCATTTAGGAGTTTCAGAATTTCAGGTCTTAGATTAAGGTCTTTGCTACATTTGGAGTTGATTTTTGTGGAGGGTGAGAGACAAGGATTAATTTCCTATCCTCTACTTGCAAATACTCAGTTTTCCTAGCACTATTTGTTTAAGAGTCACTCCTTTTAGTATCATTGTCAAAAATCAAGTGATTGTAACTGTGCACTCCTTCAAACTAATCCATTGATCCACATGTCTGTTTTTATGCCAGTCTCATGGTGTTTTTGTTATTATGACTCTAGTATAACATGAAAACATGTATGGTTTGACTTTAGCATCATTCTTTTTGATCATGCTTACTTTGGTTATCTGACATCTTTTGTACTCCCATATACATTTTAGTATTATCTTTATCTATTTATTTAGAATGGCTTTGGAATGTTACTGGAAGATGCACTGAATCTGCACATCTATTTCGGGAACTATTGCTAATTCCTGTTAGCTGTCCCTCTTCATGAGCACAGGAGTTCTTCCTCATTTTATTATCTTGCTCCACTTCTTTACAGAGTGCAAAACAAAGTGGATTCTTCAAAATGTACAGCCATGTTTAGCAAACCTTTCTGTAATACAGATGTAAACCTTAATTAAATGTGCTTGTGAGCAAAGGATCTATAAATTTGATAGAGTGTTAAATATCCATTTCACACTGTAGATGTAAATGCTTATACCATGATAGATTTCAGTGTAGAGAATGTAAGGAGTAGGATGAAGACATGACTAAAACACCTGTGATAAAATGCGTGTTTGTAGACTGGAAGATTAAAACCAATGAGAAATTGTAGGATAATTCTGCCTCTCAGTTTAGAGACTGAAACACAGGAGAAATGTGATCACAACCCTCGTTACCCGTGCTGTGAAATTTTGTAGGTCTATATATTAAAAGTCAAATAACATGCATATTAGAATAATCAATATATAAAGCAGAAAAACCCACGAATTGTTTACATAGTAATACAAATCAGTAATAGCATATCAATATAGTAAAATAATGTTCATTAATAAGAAAGGAAATAAGTTTATGTGAAATATGTCAGTCTAAAACAATCCACATTTAATCAGAGTCATATATTATAAATAAAACATTACTGTTTGATTACCTGAGAATAATATAACAAAACAAGTGGTTCCTGATCTTAATTTTTATTAAATTCTACTGTATTCTGAAGAGTAACTAAAAAACTGAATGAAGCTGTCAGGCATTAAGAAGTAGTGAAGGGGCATGTCTTGGCCACCACTCTTGACAGCTAGGATATGATGACATGGGCAGCTGTGGTTATGTACTACAATTATGCAAGGGAAATCAGGGATTTAGATTTTACACAATATTCCCTCATTTTAGAAAGTTTTAGGAGAAAAATGAATTGCCAATATGCTGTTACGGTTGTACAACATTTATATTTACAGTAAGAAAAATATCTTAAACATTTCAATACAATTTTCTTGGGTGTTGTGCAGCAGTCTCCTCTAAGGTGAAACAATTCACCTTGGACAGAAACAGCTTATGACTCAATGTTTAAAGGGAGGCTCATTAAGATACAGGAAGTAAATAATTCAAAGGCTTCTGTTTTCCAGATACTGCCCATGTATAGCTTGCCCACTTTCCCCAGACAAATATGAGTAGCAAAACTGCTGACAGACATGGTCAGCCAAGCTAACCACTTGAAAGAGGCTCATAGGAACTAACTGCATTGCCCTGAAAATCCAGTCTCCAACCTGCTGAGCTGATCATAAGTTATGCAGAACATTTCAAGTTTTCAGCTTTTCTAAGCTCTTATCCATGCTGAGATGGGCTTCTGGAGAGACAAGTGTCTTTTAGTCAGCAAGTAACCTTTTATCCTTACCTCTTGTAAGCAACACCGAAAAAACTCACCGGTTCACTAAACTAGACTTTGGTGGAATCCTTCCTTTGCTGTCCTCGTTTTCCTATGTGTGATGAGAAGATGCCTGTTCTTATTTCCCAGAAAGGGGGTCATACAACATTGTTTAGATTTCTGAACTGCATATGGAAAGGTAAGAAGACAGTTAAAGAAGAGAGCTACAATGTAAAGAGTAGAACTTTACATTTACATATTTCTGTTTTATTCGGTCCCTGGTAGCAAAATTTAATCTTTGTATTGTGCTGTCATGAACAAAGCCATATGGCATTTAGATAAGTTTCTGCTATATGAGTATGAAGAAACAAGAAAAAATGCTTTACTGGGGTCTAAGAAGGATAACTTTTTTTTGTGATTTAAAAGTCAAAATAGCAGTTAAGGTTAAATAGTTTAGTTTTTAGAAGTGTTCAGCCCAGTCTACTAAAGGTATGTGATAATGTTATATGGACAAGAAAGAAATGCCTGTGAAACTTAATTCTGAGCTAAAATTAGGTTCTTTCATTTTGTTTCAAATTGCTACAAACTAAACATTCAATGATGTGTCTGAAAGAGCAAAGGATTTTAATACTTCAGTCTTAGAAGCTGAACTGTCAAATGGAGAACTAGATAATGTACTTCCTCTGTATTGCCATCTCCTGAAATTATCTATTCTTTATAATACTCATTGAGAGTTGTTCCTTATTTCCAAAAGTGCAGGATCAATTGGAGATCCAACATATTTTCCAGGCTCTGGCTCAACCATTTTTCTTATCAGTTCCATGAAGCTTCCTTATGAGACAAAGACAAGCAATCACAGTTTACATGTGCAATGAGTCACACTGATCTGTCCTCACACCTTATTTCATTGGTTGTTTACAAAAAAACTGTCTCTCTTTGATAAATAAAACTTCACTAACATTTAGAGAGTAACGAGTGGATAACAGCCTATAGCCCATCATGACAGAAGTCAAATTGCAACACAGCTGTTCTAACCCTAGATCCAAATAATTTTCTACCATGGCACAGTTTACCTGACATAAATATGCACCAGGCTCAGAAAACGAGCTAAAGAGCACTGGTAAGGTTGGTAAAGTCTATATGTGTGTGTTTGCACATGTGTACATGTCTGTGAGCCCCACAGCCGACCTTGGGTGCCATTACTGAAAGCTATACTTGGTTGTTTTGGAGGCAGGGTCTTTACCTGGGAACTGGGGATTGCTGACTAGCCAAGTCTGGATGGACAGAAAGCTCCGCAGATTGAACTCGAGTCTCCTTAGACTGAGATCCTAAGCCTGGCCTAACTAATACATGCAAGTGCTCAACAGTCTCTTCAGGTCCTTATTCTGGTGTGACAGGCATCTGAGTTAACCCCAGTCCTGAGAATAGCTAAGCCTTTTTTATTCATTGAAAATATTACACATATGCAAATAAGTGTATAAAATCATATCTGCTATGCATTACCTTTCTCTAGCTTCCCCCCAAGATTCTCCAATGTATCTCCCTTCCAACTTCATGTCATATCTTAAAAAACAAAAACAAAACAACAACATCAACAAAAGAAACCACTGAGTCCATACGCACATAGGTAATGGGGCCATCCACCAGGGAATGGGCCCCAAGCGCTAACCATATATCCAAAGAGAAGCGATTTATCTCCCCTTAGGAGATAACAGCTCCACATCAGGAGTGAAGGTGCAGAGCAAGTCAAGGGCAGGGACTAAGTATTAATAGTCAGTTTATAATAAAATATTCAGTAGTCAAGTTGCCTTTGAAGATAATTTATATGTACACAGTTAATAACCTCAGTGATATTTCATGTCAAAATACAAATTAATGCTATGAACATCAGGGTATATATGTTAAATATACTTATATACTTTATGTAATATATATATATATATTTATGTAATATATATGTAATATATATATCTGTACACAAATACACACAAACATAGACGCGCATAAACACATGCATACACACAAACACATATAATAGCACTGTTTAAAAAGTCCACCTGACTTACTTTATATGCTAATGCTTTATATATTCCCACATTAGTCTTTTAGGAATTTTGATGGGGTAGATACACTTTTTAAAAAAAACAGATGAGGAAACAAAGACTAAAAAGTTGAATCTTATAAGAAAATAATATCATTGTCAACAAGTTTTAAATCTATTCAATCTGAGTCTACAAGTTGGGTTCCAGAATATGAACTGCTATGCATATTTTTATTGTGGCAGCAGTGTAACCTGTATTCATGACATATATGACAGGCTTGACAAAGATTGAGACTGTAATTTCCAAATCTTACTGTGGAAACTATATGGATGCTACTATAAGTACATATTTAAGACAGTTTTCTGAATCAGATACTCAGCGTCCATCAATAAAGCACAAATTATAAAGTATAAGAAATTTCCAAAAAACATTACAAAAAGATATAGCTGGCTAGGCATGGGGGCCTATTACTAAAATGCTAGAATTTGGGATCTTGAAATAGGATGACTATGAGTTTGGCGAGTTCTAAGGATAGCCTACACCCAGCACGGCTGTTTAAAAACAAAGCGGCACTAAAATTAGAAACTGTTATGTCACAGGTCGTAAATAATGAGAGTGGGCCAGTCTCACAGAACATGAAATTGCACTGAGATGTGAGTTCTCAAACTGTGAAACAGACTGAGAAAGAACCCTCTGGAGTTAATTAACCTTTATATAAAATGCCTAGGTCCTAAAATTCAGGCCAGCCAATCCAATGACTAAATGGTACAGTAAGGAAACATAAAAATAGAATAAACCTGTAATTAAAAAGTTAAAGCATCTGAAAAAAACTAAAGCTAAGAAAGTAAAAAACTGTACAGCAGAGGGAAGCATCTGCAGACTAAGAAAATGGAACCATAAAAATTGATGGAAATGCTCACATAACAAAACAGAAACAATTATTATTAATACACTTAGTTTTTGGTTTTTCGAGACAGGTTTTCTCTGTGTAGCCCTGGTTGTCCCAGAACTTACTATGTAGACCAGGGTGGCCCTGTACTCAGAGATTTGCCTGCCTCCCAAGTGCTGGGATTAAAGAATGCACTACTACTACCTGGCTCAGAAATTATCTCAAAATAAGCTATTAGATTCATAAAAAGGGAAGAACACCTATGTAAAACAATAAGAAATTGTGTAACAAACCAATAAAAAAAAACCAGTCATACAGAGAACCACAGCAAAATTATTAGAAATAAACATTCACCAACTGAAAAAGAAAACTTTAGAGGGAAATACAAATTCTATACTGGATACGGTAGAAAATATCATTAGTAAACTGTGTAGAGGAACTCTAATCCAGAAGCATGGCTGTTCTGACAAGGGATCATATCCGAAGACACGCCCTGGATTATAGTATGATCTGGCTGGAATACAGACATGTCTTTAGTATTCTCCTTTAATCCCTAACTATGAAGGTAAGGCTAGTTTGCACAAGGAAGCAGCCATGTTTGAAAGTGACATCTAATTGAGGGGCAGACAAAGTGATGAATTAGAGAAAGATTTGACAGAATGAGTCAGAGATAGGATAGGCCTGATTAACATGAGAACAGCAGAGAAAGAGAGGCTACTTAAGAGCAAGGGGAGAAAAAGGGTGTGGTGTGGTGTTGGTGCTATGTATGGTGCGATGTGTGTTTTACCAGGGAAGTGGACAGAGACAGGTTGAAGATACAGAAGTGAAGACAGAATGAGAAGGAGAAGGAGCCAGAAGATTAGAACATATTGCCAAAGGAAGTATGAGGCCAGGTAGAGCAATTTGGTCAGAAGCTGAGAAAAGCTGGATTGAATCAGTCATCTTGGAATATTAGACTGTATGGAGGCTAGAGCCTCCCAGCCCTAGGCCTAGGAATAGTTAGAAAAGAGAAGAAAATGCTCTGGGCTCAACCCAAATTGTGTATTTGTACAGCGGTGATACAGCTTTGATGTCATCCCTTCTGAGGAGATAAAAGTGACATTTACAAAATTGGAAAACAGGACTAAGAAGGTCTCTCAGATGAGAAGAAAACTGCAATGGCCATTGAAGTCACAGCGGGTGGAGGGCTTAATATATGACATCAAATTTCAAAAATAATATAGAAATTGTGCCTTCTTAGCAATGTTTGAGCTATAAAACCTTAAGTATTTTCAGAATAAAAGATCAATGGCATACTTCAAACTGAAAGCTCCAGTAACAAAGTCAGAAAAAGTAATTTATACCCCAAGCTAGCTTCACTCACACAAGTGCCAAAATAAGCCTCTTTCTGAATGTAACTGGCTGTGTATCTAGAAAACTCAGACAATAAATATAAAAAAATAAACATGAATTCAGAGCCAAGTGTTAAATATGGGAAAAGTAGCATTTATAAAGTAGGTATGTCAGTATTTTGAAATAGAGCCTTAACATACTGAATAGTATAGACAAAATTGAAAAAATTCACTAACGATATATTTACATTCATAAACACATGGACACAAACACATAAACACACATTCCTAAGAAAATAGATTTCAACAAGAAGACTGATAAGCTTTTCTGACAGGTACATGTAGATTTACGTAACAGAACTATAGGGAATTCTTTTCAAGCATTCATACATGGACCAGTCATGAAAATGGATCACACCTTCATAAATGTAAAAGAATCTGAAGCAGAAAAGCAGACACTGAGAACAGTGGTTTATACAATATTATGAATGGATTCCAAATATTAAATGACACAGAGGTCTATACAAGTATGGTTGTATTTACATGACACTCTGAAAAGGCAATATAGGGAAGGAGAGTCGGGGATTGTTGGGGACTGGCAATACTGGGAAGACAGATTGACTATAAATGAATATGGAAGCATTTTTATGGTCGAGACAAGCTCCATTTCATGAGTATGATAGAGCTGTGAAGCTGATTTTTTTTCAGGTTCGATTAACATTTAAATTAGTAGGGATCCTGAATGAAGCAGAGTATTCTAGGTCTCATCCATTCACTCAGAGGCTGTGAAGGAATTCTGCCAGCCGACTGCCACAATCACTTCAGGCAATTTCTTTAAGACACCCATTGGTGCTGTTTCTATGGAGAATCTTGACTAAAAATAGAAGACTGATTCAGAAGGAAATAAGAGCTCGAGTAGATATAATGATAATGGAAGAAAATAAAGAAATAATACCAGGATTTTTTTTTCCTGAAAGGAAGGGAAAAGTAAAATTTTAAAACAGAAGAGCTTACTCAAGTTTACTAAGAAATCAACATACCTGCAGAAATTACAAATCTTATACTACAAATAGAAAGATTTGAAAGAGGTTTAAAGAAAACCTTGCAAGGGTATCAAAAGAAAAATCATCACGTAATAGCTACAAAAAATGAAGCTGATATTAATTAGACTTCTATTATATAACCACGTGACACAAGGGATTACAGAACATGCTAAATTTTTAATGGTAAAAATTTTCATGCATGAACTTTAGATATTTAGTTTAGAACTTTAAGCATTCATTTAAAATTTTTTTAGATTTATTTATTTAATTTTATATGTATAAGTCGTTTTTATGTATGAATACCACATGTACACCTGATGCCTATGGAGGTCAGAAGGGGCTGTGGGATCCTCCAGAACTGGAGACTAGATGGTAGTGAAATGCCACGTAAGTACTGAATTTGGGTCCTCTGCAAGAGTAACCGGTACTCTTAATAGCTGAGCTATCTCTGCAACCTTCTATAAACATTTTAAAGATAACTGTATCTTCTATCCTTTGCAACCTTACTATCATTCTTTAACAATATGACTTAATACATAGACAAGTCTCTTCACTGAGTATCAGCAATGAGACATGAAACATTTCTGTTGGCCTAAATTAACATGGCACCAAGGCTAACGCATGTTACAGAACCATTTGATAATAGTCTTGATGTCACCAATTTCAATACAAAATGGTGGTGAGCAAGGGATAGGAGGAAGATGTAAAGTCACTGTATATGTACAAAACTATTACATAATTTTATTGTGAAAATGATGCACTAGCAGGATATTATGATATAAAATGTTCATATGAGAACCCAGAAAAAACTGATAGGCATAATAAAATATAGGAGGAGAAAATGATATTTGAATATTGCTATGAAAAATAATTACATGGGAGTACTATATATGTTAATTAACTTAATTTTGCCATATCGCAAGGTATGCACACTTTCAAACATGGTATACATGATAAATATATAAACATTTCTTTTGGCAATTTTAACAATAAAGCAAAAAAATGGCAGCATTAGTAATATGCTTGTGAAATGAAAGCAAAATGCATTATATTTGTAATGTGAACATAAGATTCATCAAAATGTAAAGTTATATAATGAGGATATATATTTCATGAACATTTATACTATAAGTAAGAGCGCTGGAATATTAATAAAAGCTATTTAAAATTCAGGAGAACATGAAAAAGCAGAAATAATTGTTCTGGAGAGGTAATTTCACTTAGAGTTAATTACAAATTATAAATCAGGCATTCTAATGTAAATTAATCCAAATATATATACAACTCTGTATAACAGTGAACAAAATTCTCCTTAAATGTTCTAGAAATGCTCACCAAAATTGATTCTATCCTATACTTTAAAGACAATTTCAGTCAGGTATGGTGACACATGTCTTAATCCTAGTACTTGGGAGGCAGTGGTAGGTATATCTTGTGATTTCAAGTTTAGCCTGGTCTACATAGTGAATTCCAGGCCAGCCAGGACTATGTAGAGAGACTCTATCTAAAGAAAGAAAGAGAAAAAAGGCAGAAACTATCATTGATATCCAAAATAAAAAAATTAGGAGTCCGTGACTTATCATAGGGCAAAATTTGGAAAATACTAATTATAGATAAAGAGAATACATGAAACTGCCTAGACACTAAATATTAGTCTCCAACGAAGAAACCAAAACATTGTTATGTACTCTAAATAAAAACGAAACGAAACAAAACAAAACAAAACAAATAACAGAACAGCATTAAGGACAACAAAAGTCTTATGTGGATTTCAATGATCTCATACTCCATTTCCTTCTTTTGAGATCTCATTAAAATAGCACTGAAGAATACTATACATAAAGGTAAAACAAACAGTATGGAACAAAGAGGAAAGATAATCTACCAGTGGCAAAGGTAGTTTAACAATTTTACAATGGAAACAAACATAGAAACCGCTCCAAATCCCCCAAACACAGAGCAGCAGAGGAGATGGCAGACAGACGGTTAATATATCAGAGCTCTAGAAAGGTAGTGTAATCAAACACAGATGATAATGAACATTTAGTAGAACCATGTGGGATGGAAAAAGTGGAAAGGTGAAAGACAAAGCTATGGACTCTTCTCACAGCAAGACATAGGAAACCTTCACTAACAACTAATGATTAAAAATAATAATTTAAAAATAATAATTAGTAAGAGAAATAAAGAATAGTAGAAAATGACTCCAAGGTTAAAGGTAATATGAAAAACATCAACATTTTGATTATTTGGGGTTGTAAAATACGGTGGCATGTGGAGGCCAGAGGATAGCTGTCTGGAGATGACTCTTCCTGGGGAAAAAAGTGTTTGTTTCCAGTGAACCATCTCCATGACGAGCACTACCACTTTCCCAAAGCCCCATTTACCCTCTTCTCTCTGTCTATGAATGTATACATTTGTACTAACATACTTTAAAATTGTACATCTTTTCAAAAATGTCTGACAATCCCATGCCTCCTTGTTTAAACTTACATACTTTTCATATTTTTATATACTTTTTAATCTTTGGGAATTTTATACAATGAAATCAGATCATATTTGACCCTATTTCTCTCCTCCAACTCCACTGATATCCCTCCAGACAGTGTAAAAAGGAGGGGAAGGGAGAAGAAACCTGGTATTTCTTGAAAGACCAGAAGCAAGCAAGATGTACTTTCCCACTTGTATTCACCAGAGTACGGTCTGAAAAGTCTAGCCAGTAAAAACATAAAATAAAAAAGTACCAGAATAGAGAAGTATTCAAACTATCCCTGTAGAGAAACAATATAATCTATTATTTAGAAAATGCTCAAGGAATCATCAAATTACAAGAACTTCATAGTTAAATAATAAGGTAGATACAGACAAATACTAAAATAAAAATATTCATGCAGGAATAATTTAACCAAAATCAACAGATTCTTTATTCAAAAAATACAAAACATTGATTAAGAAACTGAAGAAAGTTCAAATAAATAGAATAATATCTTGTGTCTAAATAAAAGAAAAATTAATACTGTAAAAATATCCATACTATTCAAATATATGGATGTGTCGATTTACTGTAACACTCATCAAAATATCATTAATAGTCTTCACAAAAATAGAGATGACAATCATCTTAATGAACAAAGCCATCTCGAGGTCAAAGAAAGCTGAAAGAATGCTATTTGATCCCACAATTCATAGGGGAGCTTCAAGAACTAAACACTACGGTATTTGTATACAAACGTATAAACACACTCTGGACACTAGACAGCATTCTTGGTTAAGCCACTTCTCTTTCTACTCTTCCACCAATCTGAGGTCATCTGCAAACTTAACAATCCTAGATCCAGATCCGCAGCCCTGCTATCATCTTTGGGTGTAAGCCATCTTTGTTGTTAAGTTCCTTCTTTCCTCTCCCTACCTTTACCTTAACCTTCCACCATCTGTAAACCCAAAATTTTAGTTCCAGACATGTGGCCTTAAACATTTGATACATCTACCAGCTTTATCTGGCTTAGCTCAGTTTATGAATCTTTTCCACTGGCCCAATCTAAGGAAAGCCAGATTATTAAATTAGACACACAACCACAGAAAAAATTTTACATGCTCAAGGCAAACAAACAAACGACAACATGAAAACCCAACATGAATGGCAAAACAGGATGTCTCTGATCAAAACCATTAGGCTCAAAGAAGTATTCTCCAATTACAAGTAGTTAGATGTACCCCAGGACACAGAGATTAAAATAACAATAATGAACTTTATTAAAGAACTCAAAGAATTATGAAAGGCATGAGCAAAAACTTAATTAACAGTACAGAGAATACAAGACAAAATGAAGATGAAGTTGAAAATTCCCAAATTAGCAGACTCAGAGGAAGGACTTAGAAGGACAATGAGTGAAGAAAAAGATGAAATATCACTACTTAAAAATAATGTAGGGCATCTACATGAAGCAACTGGAAAAAAAAAAAAAAAAAAAAAAAAAGAAAAGCCTAAAAAGTACAGGATAGGAACACCATCAATAGACCATATACGTGAATTACTGGCATAGAAAGGGAGAATTCCAGGACAATGGCACAGGCCAGAAAGATCATAAAAAAATACTTTTCCATACTAAAAACAACATACCAATACAGATGCAAAAAGCATATAGAGTTCCACTTAGACAAGAACAAAACAGAAACACCCAAAGCATATCATAGTCAATACACCAAACTTACAGGACAAGGAAGAAATATTGAAAACTGCAAGCTAAAAATTTATCATATATAAAGAACAACCTACCAGAATAATTCCTGATGTCTCAATGGGACTGTAAAGCTCCAAGTTCAACAAGATCATGACTGCTAAACTAGACTATGATACCCAACTAAACTGTCATAGCTGAAGGAGCAATAGTGATAAAATAACAATAGTGATAAAAACTGCATGGTGTTGGTACAGAGACAGGCAGGAAGATCAATGGAATAGAATTGAAGATCCAGAAATGAACCCACACACCTATGATCACTTGAGTTTTGACAAGGAGGTAAAACCATTCAATGGAAAAAGGATAGCATTTTCAGCAAATGGTGCTGGTTCAACTGGAGGTCAGCATGTAGAAGGATGCAAATCAATCCATTCTTATCTCCTTGTACAAAGCACAAGTCCAAGTGGATAAAGGACCTTCACATAAAACCAGATACACTGAAACTAATAGAAGAGAGGTAGGGAAGACCCTCGAATACCTAGGCACAGGGAAAAAGTTCCTGAACACAACACCAATGGCTTATGCTCTAAGATCAAGAATTGACAAATGGGACCTCATAAAATTGCAAATCTTCTGTACGGCAAAGAACATTCTCAATAAGACAAAATAGCAACCAACAGACTGGGAAAAGATCTTTATCAATCCTACATCTGATAAAGGGCTAATATCCAAGATATACAAAGAACTCAAGAAATTATACTCCAGACCAAAAAAAAAAAAAAAAAAATAACCCTATTAAAATGGGGTACAGAGCTAAACAAAGAATTCTCAACTGAGGAAACTTGAATGGTCGAGAATCATCTTAAGAAATGCTCAACATTCTTAGTCATCAGGGAAATGCAAATCAAAACAACCCTGAGATTCCACCTCACACCAGTCAGAATGGCTATGATAAAAAACTCAGGTGATAGTAGATGCTGTGAGGATGTGGAGAAAGAGGAACAGTCCTCCATTGTTGGTGGGATTGCTGGTACAATCACTCTGAAAATCAGTCTAGTGGTTCCTCAGAAAATTGGACATAGCATTACCTGAGGATCCAGCTATACCACTCCTGGGCATACACCCAAAAGATGCTCCAACATATAACAAGGACATATGCTCCACTATGTTCATAGCAGCCTTATTTATAATAGCCAGAAGCTGGAAAGAACCCAGATGTCCTTCAACGGAGGAATGGATACAAAAAATGTGGTACATTTACACAATGGAGTATTACTCAGCTATTAAAAATAATGAATTTGAGAAATGCTTAGGTAAATGGATGGAACTAGAAAATTATCATCCAAAGTGAGTTAACCCAATCATAAAAGAACATGTATGGTATTTACTCACTGATAAGCGGATATTAGCCCAAAAACTTGGAATAGCCAAGACTCAACTCACAGACCACATGAAGCTCATGAAGAAGGAAGACCAAGTGTGGAAGCCTCGGTCCTACTGAGAAGGAGTAACAAAAATACTCAAGGGAGCAAATATGGAGTGTGGGACAGAAACTGAAGGAGGGGTCCTCTGGAGACCATTCCACCTGGGTATCCATTCCATGTACAGTCACCAAAGGTAGACACTGATGTGGATGGCAGAAAGTGCATGTTGACAAGAGCCTGATAGAGCTGTCTCCTTAGAGGTCTGCCAGAGTCTGATGCATTCAGAGGTAGATGCTCACAGCAACCACTGATCTATCTGATCAAGGGTTTCCCAAAGTTAGAGAGAAGACTGAAGGAGCAGAAAGAGTTTGTAGCCCCATGAGGAGAGCAACAATACCAACCAACCAGAGCTCCCCAGGGTCTAAACCACCAGCCTGGGAGCACATAGGGAGGGACCCATGACTCCATCTGTACATGTAGAGGAGGATGGCCTTCTTGGGCATAGGTGGGAGAGGAGATCCTTGGTCCCATGAAGGCTGAACACTGAGTGTGTGGGGGAATTCGAGGGTGGGGAGGTGGGAGTGGGTGGGGTAGATGGGGGCACATCCTCATAGAAGTATGAGGAGGGGGGATGGGATAGGAGGTTCCTGGGTGGTGGGGGGATGGGGGTAAGGGGATAAAAATCTGAAATGTAAGTATAATATACAATAAAAATCCCCCAAACCAAAAAAACCCCTACAAAAAAACCTTTCCATGACCTAAAGAGTGAAGAAAAATTCATATACAACAATAAAGTACTAGCCAGAATACTAGAAGTAGAACTCCTAACTGAAGAAGAAACTACAATTATAATGAACAAGAAATCACAACTAAGAAATAATAACATAAATATAAAAATAAAAAAAAACTGTAATCAATACACATATTTCAATAACTTTGAACAATGCTGACATCAACTCTCAAATCAAAAGACACAGCGCAGCTGAATGGATTAAGGAATAGTACAGGTGATTGGAAAAGTAATGAAATTTTGACTTGACTTTGTCTTTTTCTGTCTCTCTCTCACACTCACACACTCACGTGCATGGGTGAGGACATGAGTGCGCGCGCGCGCGCGCGCGCACACACACACACACACACACACACACACACACACACACAGAGCCATGGCCACATGGATTCTCAGCAGAGTTTTACTAGACTTTTCGGAAATAACTGTAAGTAATCCTTCTTAAACTTTTAAAAACCAAATGTAAACCAAAACAGAAACAGAAGCAGTGCTCCCAAACTACTTCTATCAATATTACTCTAAGAGCCAAACAAGGCAAAGGCTAAACAAAAGTCCTCCAAAACTCCAGACAGGTATCTTTAATAAACACAGAAGTAAAAATTCTCAATAAAATGTTAGCAAACTGAATACAGGTACATATTGAGAAGTTTGTCACAAAGATCACATTGAATTTATCCCAGAAATGCAGAGTTGGTTCAATATATGTAAGTCAATAAATAATAAGTCACATAAATGGAGTTAATGAAAAAAATCAAATGATCACTTCAACAGATGCAGAAAATGCCTTTGAGAAAGTTCAAATGCTTTGATGAGAAAAGTCCTAGAGAGATTAAGGGTGAAGTGATCATCCCTCAACATAAAGGCTATATATGACTAATTGAGAGCCAATACTATCCTAAACAGAGAAAACTTTCAAGAAATCTCATTAAAATCAGGAATGAGACAGGCTGCCCACTAAGTGCACTGCTTTTCAGTATAGCACTGGAAATACTCGCTGGAGCAATAAGGCAACAGATGAAAATTAAAAGGATACAAGTAATAAAGGAAGAAATCTAATTATCTTACTTGCAGATGCTTATTCTACATACAAGACACCCAGAAATTACATAGGAAAAAAGTCTAAAAATAATCAACAATTTTAGCAACATCAAGTTACAAAACCCCGTAACCTTTTTATGCACCATGAGCAAACACATTGAGAAAGAGATCAGGGGAACAGTCACATTTACACTAGTATCAAAGACAATGAAATATCTTGGAATAAATTTAACTAGAGATGCAAAAAACCTTTACAGCAAAAACTTCAAATTATGGAAGAAAGAGATTTAAAAAGACAACATAAAACATGAGATTTCTAGATATCTGTTTCTGGATTTAGTAGAATACTGTGAAAATTATCACCCTACCAAAAGAAATTTATAGGTTCAATGCCATCTCAATCAAAAAGACCCATAACACTGTTCACAGAAAGAGAAAAAAAAGTATCCTAAAATTCATATGAGCTGCAAAAAAACCTTCAATAGCCAACACAACCCAGAGCAAAGAGAAGACTGTGGGTTTTATTATTCCAGATTTCAAGACAGATTATAGAGCACTAGTAATGAAAATAGTATCACATTGGCACAAATCAGATATGCAGACCAACAGGGTAAAACAGAAGACTCAAATATTTATAATTACGGCCATCTGATATTTGACAGCTACTCTGGAAATCAGTCTGGCAGTTTCTCAGAAAATTGGACATAGCAGTACCCGAGGACCCAGCTATACAACTCCTGGGCATATACCCAAAAGATGCTCCAACATTTAACAAGGGCACATGCTCCACTATGTTTATAGCAACCTTATTTATAATAGCCAGAAGCTGGAAAGAACCCAGATGTCCTTCAACAGAGGAATGGATACAGAAAATGTGGTACATTTACACAATGGGATGTTCTTTTTCATTAAAAACAATGACTTCATGAAATTCTTAGGCAAATGGACAAAACTAGAAAATATCATCCTGAGTGAGGTAACCCAGCAAAAAGAACACACAAGGTTTGTACTCACTGATAAGTAGATATTAGGAAAGGAGCTTGGAATAGCCATGATACAACTTACAGAGCATATGAAGGTCAAGAAGAAGGAAGACCAAAGTGTAGATGACTCAGTCCTACTTAAAAGGGGAACAAAATAATCATGGGAGGTAGAGGGTGGGCAGGACTTGGAAGGAAGAGAAGAGGGGGAGAAAAAGGGGGAACAGGATCAGGGTTGGGGGGAGACAGGGGTACACAGATAGAGATGTGTAGCAATGGGGGATGGGGAACTGGGGGTAGCCAACAGAAAGTCATAAACACCAGGAAAGCAAGAGGCTCCCAGGAGCCAACAGGGATGACATTAGCTGAAATACCCAACAAAGGGGAAAGAGAACCTGTAGAGACCATTATCCAGAAGAAGTTAGGCATGGCCCCTATTGAGGGACGGGGCCATCCACAAAATTTTAACCCAGAACTGCTCCCGTCTAAAGCAAATACAGGGACAAAGAGTGGAGCAGGGATTCTAGGAAAGGCCATCCAGCGACTCCACCACTTGGGGATCCATCCCATATGCAGCGACCAAACTCAGACACGATTGCTGATGCTAAGAAGTCCTTGCTGACAGGAACCTGATATGGATGTCCCCTGAGAGTCTCTGCAAGAGCCTTTCCAATACAGATGCGGATGCTTGCAGCCAACCATTGTACTGAGCACAGGAACCTCAATGAAGGAGTTAGGGGAAGGACTCAAGGAAGTTCTTTATAGTCAGAAATGCGGAATCATTCATGGGAAAGATAAAAGAAAAGCTCTAGACAATGTGGACATTGTGGTCCTAGGTTTTGGAACACTGCATAAACAAGGAAAAATATTTTTTTTCAAAGATAAAAATGAGTGAGCTTTGATACTGTCATGTATGTTTATGATCCTACCTTTGTTATATGTTTGCACCTGGAGCTTCATAATTTCATTAAAAAAGTTCTAAATTTTACCTTTCCACTACAATGACAAGAAGGGTCAGATGATTTCCAGGACGGTGGGCTAGTTAACTTTCCAGGTCTAATGGAACCCTGCCAATGATTCCTGGAGTTATATGAAGATACTCTTTCTCATGGGACACCTACTTGTATTTCAAGTCATTGCTAAGCACCTGTGAACTGTCTCTTAAGTGCTGGAAGTGTAAATATAGGACTATTACACTACATGCAAACTTCTAGAGGATAAGTTATTTGCTAGGCTTTAATATTCTATCACCAGAATCTACCCCCAATACCTGTTAAGAATGAATAAATAAATGATATACGAATTCAGAAAGAGTAAACAATAATTCCTATTTTTTTTGAGTTTTCAGCTTCTAAAGACACCATGTTCAAGTATAAAATTAAATATCAAGTTAATTTTATTTATAAATCACAACACATTTTTGCTTAATAAAAATAAATAATATGAAGTGCTTTCAATTTCCTGTTGGCCATATAAATTTTTCTGTGTACTCTCAGGTAAATTCAGTGTTATAGTTTTACAAAATATCAATAGGAATAGTTACTACAACCATGTTTTTTTAACCTAAGCTGTTGACAATACAATATAACATAGACTTTTCATTTATTTTCTCATTAACTGTTCCAAGAAACTAGTCAGAGAGACATTACCACTATGTGTTAGAGATGAAGAACCTGGAATTGAGAAATATTTTACTTAAGATTCCAAAAATGGCAGAACCCTGAAAAAAATCAGAATAATTCTGAAATAACTGACTTACTTACAGAGACTGTTCATATACTATATGTAGTCTCATAGTACACAATATCGTGCCCAACATTTCCAGTTACAACAGTCACTCCTTCTTTCAACACTTATCTCATACTCAGTATGATAATGGGCTCTCTTAAAGATTACCTGTAATTCTGATATGTAATTAAAAACTGGTACGTATAAGCATTCATCGTAGGCAAATTTGTGTTAAGCACTATGCTTTTAATATTGGCTTACTCTGTATGTACCTACTTGCTTATGTTTGTTCTATAAAACCTCACACTTCTTTGAGGCAAGTTTCGATGAGATTAATTTATAGCAACCCTAAAAATGTGTAGTTGGTACTTTTAATAACAAGTTCTCGTTTCCCCCTCTCCCCTCCAAGACAGAGTCTCACATATAGACTCCTGCTTAGCCTAGAACTCGGATAGCTGCCTGCTTTTGCCCTCTAAAGATGTAGGAAAACAAGCTAAGCCTCATAAAAAGTTCTTAATAAGTGTTGGTATAAATGCTAGTGTGAATAATTCAACATTTCAGCTGAGAATTTAAGTAAATATTTGTAATCAACGCTCTGCCAATTGTCTTATAATTAAAAATACCTAAATGCTCAAATTGTTTTTATAATTATAAACATTTTATTGAGTTCATCTTTAATAAAAATGCTCAAATTTTATGAATATAAAATACATTTTATATTTACATAAAAATATTAAACGAATAATTCTCATGGCTATGCAAATAGGCTTTGTTTACTTTTTGTATCATAATTTTAGGTAATCTTTACTATAAAATGTAGTTTTCTACAATTCAAATTAGTGTATATAACTATACAAGGATAAAGATAATTCACCCTATAGTGCACAAGTGATATTGAATTCTAAGAAGAAATTGAGCATCCTTGGAGTTACTCCACTTGTGGTGAGACAGCCACTAGGCAAGAATTGCCACTTTCCTTCTACAGACAAATTACTGTCCAGAAAAGGACACACTTGCAGAATAGTCGACTGATTATATCTGCCTAGACAGAGTAATCAGCCCTTAATAATTCTGCAGCACTAAGGTCTGTCAGATGATCCTGAGCCAGAAGGCAGAAGAACAGATGCTCCAACGTTTTGAAGTAGAGCGAGTGTCCAGGTGTTCATAGGTCTCTATAAATTGGCTAAGTTTTAGAAACTATGATTTGTGCTTCCCACAATTATAGTCAACTCAGTCATTCTGGATTTCTGATGGGGTTGAAAACTTATAGCTATTGACCTTAAGAGAAAAGATTTGAGTGGATGGTCGTCAGCTGACATTCATCCTAAAGCCAGGTTCAGAACTAAATGTTTTAGTTAGAATAGATGACAGAGGAGCTGGTTAGTCAACAAAAGGATGGACTGGGTATTAGGACTATCCTGTACCTCACTGGTACAAATTGGCATAATTATGCTCTAATTGTATTTTGAGAGAAAAGTTTCATTTTAACAGGAAGGGTGATGTGTAGGAGGAGCTAAGGTAGGAGGAGTACTGAGAGGAAGAAAAGGAGTAAGAAGAGGAGAAGAAGAAGAAGGAGAGGAGAAGCTAGGTGATGAAAGAGAGAAAGAGCGGGGAGACAGGAAGGCAGATATTCATATATCTCCACCAGTCAAAGATAGTCGTTATATCTAGGTTGGTCAGTGGGTTACACCTCTGATTGAACAATTCCAAACTTATAAAGCCTATGATTAACATTATTTTAAAAAATGTATAAATGCAAAAAGGAAAAGGGGGCATGGGATAGGGGTTTCCTAAGGGGGGTGGGGTGGGGAATGGGGATAGGGGATGCCATCTGAAGTGTAAATAAAATATCTAATAAAAAAAATTATAGACCTATAATCATCATAGAAATATATAAACATTTGCTCTGAATAAAACCACACCCTGACAGAAATTATTTTATTTCCTCACATAATATCACATTTGATTCTTCAGTAACAATGAAGTCAATTGGAAAGGACAGATTTTAATTTGAAATGTTACTGCACATTCTTTTGTTGTAGAGGAGAGCATATGGAAACTTATGCTATGCATTAGAGCTCGGATTCTCATCCCAGCTTTACATGATTGATGGGTTTCTATTTGACCAGGCATAAATGTGAACAGCAACTGTGAAATGTTTACCAGAGAAACAGAGCTAATGCAACTTCAACCGGCTTCCTCTTTTACTGTCAGCATGAAATTGCTTCTACTGCAGCAAACTGTTTTTGAAACCATATACAAAAATCTTATTATATAGCTTAAATATAACACAAAACAATAGACACACACAATCTCGACACAGTTCTCACAGACAGGTCAGGCAGAGATGTTAACGATTTACAGAAAAGCCCATTCAATAAGCAAGTGTTGAAATACCACATTTGCTGAGGATACAAATCATTCAGTTTTGAGTCACAACTAAACTCTCAAGGATAGAATGGCTCATTCCACAGTGGGTCTTTATATATTTTTGATATATATTATATGTGTTACTATACATATTTAATATATAATAAATATATCAATATACTAATATCTATGATATATTTACAAATATGTATATATATATCAATCAGTCTATATAGACCATATACATAAACACTATTTTTCTAAGTCAGACAATTCTTACTGAATAGTTGGTCTGCCTTGAAAGTCAAAAATTTCAATAGACTCATTTATATTTGATACAAAAAAGTTCAGTAGTCCTGACACTCAAAAAAGAAAATAACATTGATTAGAACCCTGGTACTGTGATTAATATTTCTTATAATGTTGCTTCTCCAAATGATGAACAATTTTTCCCACATAGAAACTTGAACACCTGGAGGCACAAGCTCGCCTCCCAGGATCAACTTCACTGATTTGTATTATGAATACCATGAGGCACAGTCCTGGGCGAGTCACCATATATGAGAATATCCAACTTTACAAACTTATAAGGTAGTTATGGTCATAAAGGGAAGCAGCATCTACAAGGACCAATTGAGTTTTGGATCCTATACCCATGTTTTACATGTCTGAAGGAAACTTTAAAAGTACAAATGTTTATTTCTATTATATATAGGGGACCCTAACGATCAGAAATCTGAAATAACTCAGTAATAAACAGCAGAGTCAAGAATAAAAGCTAGACCTAATTGACTATACACATTATTAAGTAAGTATAAAAATATAAAGACCCAAGGATGCCAATTCTGATAACAATGGAGGAGTTAAGCCACAATAATTCTAGTGATGATGACAACAACTATGTTAAAATCCTGGACAATGTAAAACAAAAAGAAAAGAAAACAAAGAACATTCTTGAGGCTATCCTGGAGATTCACTTCCAATAACCAGATGAAGAGGGAAAAGAGAGCAGACCAGTGGGTGAGATCTGCGTAATCAACCTTAATGATATTAATGGCCACAAACACACAGCATGGGAAATGAAGATGTTCAATTAGAGCATGAAAACAAGAGGGGAACATGAGTGTGTGTGATCAAGATACACTGTATATTTATTTGTGGAAATGTCATAATTAATATACGCTAATGAAAGCATAGAACCAGATATTCCTTAACCAGAAAGCCCTATTTATTGCCTTGCTTGCTAGAAGAATCAGAGGCCAGAACTCAGATTAGGCAGAATAAACGTAAGTTGAGGATGGAAGGAGGAGGAAAGAAACAAGGAAAAGAAGTGGTGGAAGGTACAAAATCTCACCTATGGTGACCCCGCATTATAAGTGATATTTATGTATGTGTGCACTGCCTAGGGAAAATGGCTAGTACCCCATGGAAAGTAACATCATGGCAGTGCAAATAGCAACTGTCATTACAGGAGAGGAAAAGCTGAAGTTTGAATTTCAAATGACCACAGCTACTTGGTAAAACTTTTGATTCTCCACAAGTCTTTGAAGGTTCACACAGGAATACACTAGGATCAAGGCAGAGCATAAACTCATCTGTTTTACAACATAAAAATAAGCCTTCATTAGATGAAGACAAATGGCTAGTGGTTTCACTAAGTTAAAAAAGAAACAATTTGGTGCCAGGTAACAAAATTTGCTCATAAAGTAAACCATGTATATTCAATACACAAGACAAAAATTACTAGGTGTGCAAAAAGTAACAAATCTTTCAACTACTAGAACTACTGTGTTTCCTATCCTTACTCTTGGAATGTAAATATCTGGGTGAAAAGTACAATTCATAATGGTTCCCTGGGTTTTTAACCAATAGGCAGGATATGTCTTGGCTATGGATATAAAATCCCCTTTGTTTTTTGTTTATTGTTACAAATCTATAATTTTTAAAGTTTAATCTTTCCTGATTAGAACATTTTAATTTTTATTGCAATTGAGTATTTTCTTATTGAAAACCATCTACTTTATGATGCTAACTTCTAAAAGATTTTATTCTGTAGATTAAATAATAATTAATGTCACAAGGCTGATAATGAAAGAATTAAGATTAAACTCTACAAATAGGGCCATAATACTGGAGTGGAAGGTTGCTGCTCTAGTACCTTAGACGTAGAACAACCAATCCTCTCCGTAAAAAGGACACGATGATGTATTCTATGTGTCTGTCCTACCTCTCCAAGTTTTAGCAATCCTTTGAGAAACCCAATACAAACCAAAGCCTTAAGTCCTACATTTGACTATAAAGTCTAAGAAAAAAAAAAAAAAAAAAGCTAAGACACAGTCAAAAACTATAAACTCTCTAGTTTACTTTTATACAAACTTATGGAAATCCTTAATATGGAACCTATATAACTCAGTTGGCTTCAGAACTGCATCAGTTTTTAAAGAGCATTCCTTTGAATGCTGTCTACAAGTCACCATGTTTGTAATAATCATCTTTCAATTGACAACACTTTTATGGCATGTCCACCACATGCAATGAATAATTTGAGGCAGACTTTATCTATGCTATTACCTATGTTTTACACAAGAACAGAAAACCACCAGAACCTCTGAATAGAGTTTCATGTTTCACCTCGCTTTCCTTTAGACATGTCAGAGGAAGAAAATATACACAAATCCTCTTAAAATGCTCGCAGTGTACAACCTTTATGACAGTAACACAGGCATGATGAAAAGGTAGAGCAGGAAGCATGTCCTATGATTTATATCAAACACCAAGTTAAAATTTACTAGAATGATAGAACAGTGTTAAAATATATAATAAACATGCTCACTCATTTAAAAAACTCAAATAAAAAGTTATTCTAAATTTAATAATTTTTAAAAAATCTTTCTACTTGTGAGGAAAAAAAGAGCCCTAGATTACACAGTATAGCAAAGTTAATATTACATCATCAGTTCTTTTATTTCTGAAAATGATTTAGCTTGATTTTATGTGTATTAGTGTTTTGTCTGCATGTGTGTCTGTGTACCATTTGCAAGCCTTGCACTTGAAGGCCACAAAAAGGTCAGCTCCTTTGGAAGTGGAGTTATAAACCATGGTTAGTACAGGCTGGTGCTGGGGATCGAACTCGGATTCTCTTGAGTGCTCTTTACTGCTGAGTCATTTCTTGAGTCCCATTAGTTAACTTTCCAAAGAAAATTACGACAGAAATTCTAAACACAAATCCCATGTTATCTTTAAGTCTGGAGGCTGTTCCATTTTGACTCTTAAAAGAAAACACTGAAATATTTATTTTTTAATAGAAAATTAATTTTTTCCTTAAGATAAAAAAGTTGATCTCCACACAGTGACAGGCCCCATTGCTGAGGACTACACCAAGCCAAACACTGAACAGGTAAAAGTCTAGCTGGTGCCTATATTTGGAGCCTATGTTCTAGTCTTTTTGGTGCAGGAAAGTACTCTATAGGCTACCAAAAGAGAAACGTGGACACCAAACCAACCCAGACGCAAAACTTTTAACCTACAATCTGTCCTGCCTGCAAAATATGTTAAGGCAATGGTGGCACAGAAATAGTGGGAGTGGCCAACCAATGTCTGATTTATTTATTCTCTTTAAGAGTGGGTTACACCTCTGATTGAACAATTCCAAACTTATAAAGCCTATGATTAACATTCTTTAAAAAAAAATATATAAATGCAAAAAGGAAAAGGGGGCATGGGATATGGGTTTCCTAAGGGGGTGGGGGGGAATGGGGATAGGGGATGCCATCTGAAGTATAAATAAAATATCTAATAATAATAAAAAAAAAGAAAAAAAAAAAGATTCATTTATTTATTTTACATATGTGAGTACGTACTCTCTCTCTCTTCAGACACACCAGAAGAGGGCATCGGATCCCATTATGGATGGTTGTGAGCTGGGAATTGAACTGAGGACTTCTGGAAGAGCAGTCTATGCTCTTAATTGCTGAGCCATCTCTCCAGCTTCCAGTGTGTGATTTAATCTGAGGTCCAGCACTCTATGACAAGGAACCTACACACACACAACACAATTTGGGTAACCAAGAATCACAGAGATCTAGGGTAAACCCAAATACTGGTAGCCACAAGCAAACATCAATAAAATGATTTTCAATAAAATTCTTCTATACTCATAGAGCAGTGACTTATCTAGTCATTATCAGAGAGGCCTCCTCTGGCAGCAGATGGGAACAGGGCCAGTGAACCACATCTAGACATTATAGAGAGAGGTGGGGGGCAAGCTCAGGGAAGCCCACAGAAG
Organism: Arvicanthis niloticus; assembly: GCF_011762505.2. Taxonomy (NCBI): domain Eukaryota; kingdom Metazoa; phylum Chordata; class Mammalia; order Rodentia; family Muridae; genus Arvicanthis; species Arvicanthis niloticus. The sequence goes on along the minus strand of NC_047659.1, from coordinate 26,343,474 downwards.
AGGAGGATGAAAGACTAAGAGCCAAAGAGGATGGAAGATGCAGGAGAACAAGGCCTTCTGAATCAACTGTGCAAGGTACATATGAGCTCACAGAGACTGATACAGCAAGCACAGAATCTACATGGATCTAAACCTATCCTCTGCATGTATAGTTAGCTATTAGCTTTGTTTGCATTTTTATGGGGATTCCTGAGTATAAAAATGACTGGGTCTCTCATTCTTGTGCCTGCTCTTGGGACTCTTTTCCTACTATTGGGTTGCCATGACCAACTGTTTAATATGTTAGCTTTACTTCATTTTATTTTGCCATGTTTGGTTGTTATATCTTAGAAGCCTGTTGTTTTTTAATGAGAGACAGAAAGGGAGTGGATCCAGGGACAGGGCAGGTAGCACTAAGGAGATACAGATGGCAACAGGCAAGCTCAAGAACATAAGCATCAGTAACCCATGGTACTTGGCATCATCAGAACCTAGTTCTCCCACCCTAGAAAGTCCTGAATTCCCCAAGATTCAGATTTAAAATCACTTCCAATGATGATGATAGAGGACTTTAAGAAGGACATGAATAACACTCTCAAAGAATTTGAGGAGAACACAGGTAAACAGGCAGAAGCCCTTAAGGAGAGGAGAAGGAGAGGAGGAACTAGGTGATGAGAGAGAAAGAGAGAAGGGGGCCAGACACGGAGGCAGATGTTCACATGTCCCCGCCAGTCAAAGATAGTTGATATATCTATATCTAGGTTGGGTATTATGTTACACTTCTGATTGATATTGAGCATTACCAAATTTATAAAGCCATTGGTTAACATTTAAAAAATTATATAAAAGCAAAAAGGAGAAAGGGGTATGGGATAGGGGTTTTCTAGGGAGGGGAAATGGGGAAAGGGAATGGCATCTGAAATGTAAATAAAATATCCAATAAAAAATAAGAAAAAAGAAAAAAAAATTCTTTCCTGCATGAGCCGTAGACCGTAGGCCAATGTGAATAAGGAAGAAGTGGGTTGTAGAGATAGATCAGCAAAGTTCCAGCTGAACAGTAAAAATCTTGAACAGACCCGGAATCCATGTAAATCTTGGTCTGGTTGCTGAAGTGCATGTTACCCTAGCACTGGGGTAGGAGTACAGGGCCAGGTAAATTGCTGGAGCTCAGCCAGCCTAGCAGTATCACTGAGTTTCAAGTACAGTGGAAGATGATATTTCAAAACATCAGGTGAGATTTATCATGGAAAACATCTAATGTTGAGCTCTGGTCTCCACATACACTGCTTAAATGAATGCTCATGTGTACATAACTACATTAACTACACACACACACACACACACACACACACACACACACACACACACAAAGCACACATACAAAATCTCCCTGATTACTGCATTTGGTGTCTCTAGTTTACACAACTTTGAGAGAATAGTTTTTACATTTTAAGTCACTAAGTGTAAAGTAGTTTCTTATTGACTAGGAAACTCATGATTTCTCCAATCATTTTTACCTATGAATGGAATATTTTTTCAAATAACAGTAGTTAATGTAACAAAATTTTAGTAAGTCTATTTAAATCCTAAAATTCTTAATAAAATTAGGAATGTATACAATTTGCATAACACTCAGGAAAATAACTATTGGCATAATATTTTCTCAATAGTGAGTTTTGGCAATTGCTAAATACCTAAGCTGTTACTTACATATCTATATTATTTAACCCTCAATATTGCTCTAATATTAGTATTACTATAGCTCAAAAATTAAAGCTAAATAAATTGGGGGTGAAAATTAGTAACTTTTTACAAGGTCCCACATTTGGTGAATGCCTGAGTCGTTAAGGTTAACTTAAGGTTAAGTGGTCAAACATAATCCGCTCTATGAAGCTAATAATTTCTATCTACATAGTCTAGTTGTCTTTTGAACTTGTAAAAGTTTTCAGTACTGTGAATTGCAACTAATCCTAAAATCATGTGTGATGAATGAAATATGATATTGAATTATAATCTAAGTATCTTCACATATTAATGATATGGTCATAAATAGGATGAAATTAATCAAGAATAAGGGGTGACGTGTTAATATTGTGGGGAAAAAAGAAATTAAAGCTATTTGACACTGGTAGGTTGTAGTGGCTAAAGAATAATTAAAACTGGACCAGTAGGTGGCCGAGCTCATACATACTTGCTGCAAAGACTTAGTACCTGAGTTGGAGCCCTGAGACCTGCATGGCAAAAGGAGAGAACCAACTTCTGCAGTGTGTCTTCTGACGTCCACATGTGCACTAAGGCACACATGTACCCCTTCCCCCACAAACAAATGTAAAACAAAAATAATGAAGAGTAATTAAAAACAAGATATGGTATATAGATGCGTTATTTTTGAACAGATATTTGATGGAAGAACTTAGTCCACAAAATTATTTTTTTCTGTTAAAAATTAGTAAAGTTCTAATATGTTTTAAAAGTACTTTAGTGGTTAGCAATAGTAAACTAAGTAAAGATGCAAAAATCTGTGGGAAAAAAGATTTAGAAACAGAGACTTAGTAAAGTATGTAAGGTTAAGCGAAGCTGTTCCCGCTTCTCTGAGCAGCTGGCAGGCTGGCGCAGGTGGTTCTGGACGCATACCTTGCAGCCCTTTGCAGACACAAGGCCGCACAGAAGCAGCGCATAAGCTCAGGTGTGTCCCTGCTAGACATCGCACGATTACACACTGCATTACTGCTGTCACCGTGTGGCAAGGACAATGCAGCCTCAAAGTTGGTGCTGACAATCTGGTGTCCCAAAGCTTCCCAATTAAACAAAAGACTGATTGTGGTTCTCCTAAAGGAGAACTCCTAAGCTCTGCCCTAGGTTTTTCTTTGAACATGTATGGTCTCACTTAGTTTCAGAAAGCACTGCTATAGGTCTAGCAGGGTAGATGTACTTTCTGAGGATGTTAGGACTATGAGTTGAATTAAAACTAAAAAATTCAAAGTCTTACTACATGTAGTTTCTCTACTTGAAACTTTCATGCTTCCTTACATTTTAAAGAGTTTTTTTTTATAGATTTATTCATTTAATTTATATGAGTACACTATAGTTGTCATCAGACATACCAGACGAGGGCATTGGATTCCATTACAGATGGTTGTGAGCTACCATGTGGTTGCTGGGAATTAAACTCAGGACCTCTGGAAGAGCAGTCAGTGCTCTTAAGCACCAAGCCATAGTTCCAGCCCCAAGAAGTTATTTTTTTAATTTCACCCTTTTCCCCATCTACTTGGGATTTATTTTTTATGAATGTGAAAAGGGTGGAAGACTGCTTATAGAATATTTTTAAAAAGAAATGTTAGTTTCTATATATGTAAACTTTCCCTTAATGACAATGTGATTAATTACAATTTTTAAGATGGCGGCCCCTACTCATCTGAAAATAATAACATCTGCCAGAAAAAAATCTAGAAGCTCAGTGAACACTCTTGATGCTGTAGACTGATAAAATCAAATGCTGGGAGGACAGAATGTCATGTCTTGCCAAGACTCTCTTGAATACTTGTTAAAAATAGGAGAGAAAAATACTCAAGTTATTTAAATTAATAAATGGTGCAAATACCTCTAAAAAGAATAAACAATAATTAAATCTCAAAATATATTTAGTATTTTCATTTAGATTTGTCCAAGATAAATTCAACAGACTCATTTTCAAATGTGGGTAGTTAATTTGTTATTTAAATCCTTATTTCCTACCTATGGATTTAATGCTTCTTTAGCCTGTGTAATCCTGCAGGTAAGAGATAAGCACCCTACCATAACTTCTGATATGCAACAATGCTGAAGAAAAGAAGGAAGTGAAAAGAGATAGACATGTTAACAAGAACCCAATATTCACTAAAACCTTATTTGATTTTATATGGTTAAAAGACAGAAAACTTATTCCACAAATATTTAATTGCTTGCCTCCAAGAAATTGTTGACATCCTCTGTAGCCATCTGCCAAGGTGGGCCTTCTCTGTGCTCTGTGTTTGATGGAGTTAAGAGACGTTTCAGGGTTCTGAGGATCGATTGAAGGAAATATTCTGTGCTCTTGATTTCTTGTCTATTTTTGTGGCTCTGTTAAAAAGCAAACAAGGGAACATTTACCATCTTTGAACAGTTATTCCTTATGTACTAAGACTCACATTAAAAACTATAAGCTTCTTAGGAGGTTTGAATATAGTCATACAATTTGCGTTTCAGACACTGATAGTGTGCTAATAATATGAGCAATAAGGAGCTGCATCAACCAGGTGCTATGACTCCCAAGTTTCACACTAAGTCAAACAAAAAACACGCACTTCTACTTGGACCCAGGGCATCTGGGTCCAGCCTGGAACACACCTACTGCTGCTTTCATCAAACACTTGAGCAAAACCTAAATGTTTACTGAGGTACATGGTAAACAGTTTTCTTTTAAATAGAAGCTCCCTTTGTTTATGCAGATAATGAAAATGAATGGTAAAGACTACATTGCATAATCTTTCATAAGGATCTAAATGGTGGAGCTGGGATATGAAAGTGTTCAAGAATCTATATTTTAACAGTTATACTAGATCCCTATAACACTATACTAGTTAGATTATTTGATATTTAATTATCTATAAATATGACAATTATATATATTTGAATTTATAGTTTACAAAACTGTCAAAGGACAAAGTTATCTTACAGTTTGGGGAAAATACCTTTACCTTAAGAAATTAGTAAATATAAAATATACTACATTTTAGAGTCATTCACAATTACAAGAAATCTTTTAGGACTGCTTCCCAAATTATCCTAAACGCCAAATGTTGTCTCTTACAGCTGACAGGGCAATTCATGAATATACTGTTGGTCCTGGAGAGATGATTAAGTATTGTTAAAAATAAAGGTAAAATGTTTATTGTATGATCCTAACTTATATCCATCTAGCTTTCCATAGACATCCATGAGTAATTCAGACATGTGATCCAACTTGTACCAGTAATGGACCACTTTGTTACTTTTGAAAAGAATAGTAGAATGTGACTGATTTTTAGCTAAGAGAAATAGTATCACAGATTATGTTCTGCATTAACTGCTCATCAAATTTCTGTTGAAAATGTCTTTTTAAACTCATCTATGTATAGTGTCTTGCTTCAGTTGCTCTTTATTATTTTTGTTTTACATTTGTTTGTGAGGGCGTGGGGTCCATGTGTGCTGCAGTGCACATGTGGATGTCAGAAGACACACTGCAGGAGCTGGTTCTCTCCTTGCACCATGCAGGTCTCAGGGCTCCAACTCAGGTCCTAAATCCTTGCAGCAAGTTTTTATCTGAGCTACTCTACTAGTCTTAATTATTCTTTAGCCACTAAAACATAATACCACTTCTGGACATATACCCAAAAAGATGCTCCACCATCCAACAAAGACACTTGCTCAACTATGTTCATAGCAGCTTTATTCATAATAGTCAGAAACTGGGAACAATCTAGATGTCCCTCAACTAAAAAATGGATAATGTGGCACATCTACACAATGGAATACTATTTAGCTATAAAAAAATGAAGACATCATGAATTTTGCAGGCAAATGGATGGATCTTGAGAATGTTATCCTGAGTGAGGTAACCCAGTCCCAAAAGGACATGCATGGTATGTACTCACTTATAAATGGATATTAGCCATAAAATACAGGATGCCCATGTTACACTCCATGGACCCAAGGAGGTTGGACAGTAAGAAGGGTACAAGCAAAGATGCTTGAGCCTCACTTAGAAGGGTATGGTCATGGAAGGCAGATGGAGGGAGTGATCTGGGTCAGAGAGGGGATCATGAAGCCAGTGGGAGAGGTCAAGATTCAGTGTGAGGAGGTGCAGGAGGAATGGTCAGATGGCCTTGAGAATGAATGAAAATCTGCAACTAATGGGGGGGGGGGAGGTAAACAGAGGGCATCTCCAGGAAGAGATGGAGACCTGGCAGAGGCACCCAAGAATCAATGAGAGTGTCCTTAGCTGTGACTCACAGCACTGGGATATGGAGCCTGGGGAAGCTGTCTTCTGTGGCCAGGCAGGTACACTGGTGGAGTGATATGGGCACAAACTTACCCACAAAACTTTCTACCCCAAACTTACCATTTCTATAAGAAATGCAGGGATTGGGGATAGAGCAGACTGAGAAAATGGCCACCCAATAACCAGCCTTACTTGAGACCCATCCCATGGCCAAGCACCAATCCCTGACACTATTAATGATACTCTGTCACGTTTGCAGACAGTTAGCATGGATGTCTTCTGAGAGGCTTGATCCAACAACTGACTCAGACGAAGGCATATGCCCAAAGCCAAACAGTGAATTGAGTTTGGGGACTCTTATGGAAGAACAGGAGGAAGGACTGCAGCCCCTAAGGTGCCAGGGACTCCATGGGAAGACCAGTAGAGTCAACTAACCTCTCAGAGTCTGAAACACCAAACAAAGAACACACATGGGCTGGACTTGGGTCTTTCCATATGTAGGTAGCAGATGTGCAGCTTGGACTTCATGTGGGTCTGGAGTAACTGGAGCAGGAGCTATCCCGAAAGCTGTTGCCTGTACATGGAATATGTTCTAGGTGGGCTGCCTTATCTGGCCTCAGTGGGAGAGGAAGCACCTAGTCTTGAAGAGACTTGAAGTGTCAGGTTTGGGGGAAACCCTGAAAGGCCCCCACCCACTTAGAATAGGGAATAGTAATGGGTAAAGGAAGGATTGTGGGAAGGGGTGACCAGGAGGAGGGCAGTGAGTGGGATGTAAAGTGAATAAGTAAAATAAATAAATAAATAAATAAATAAATAAATAAATAAATAAATATACATACAAAGAAGCTACCACTTGCTCTTTATTAATTTCATATGACTATATCATTAATAAGCCAAAAAAAGATACTTAGATTGTAATCTGAAGTCTTATTTTACTGGTCTTCCATAATCTTAGCATTATGTGTAATTTATAGTAGTGGTTAGAGAAAATTAAAAAAAGATGTTAATGTGTGAAGTAAAATTCTGAGAAAAAATGACTTAGTGATTTAGTAACATGTTTAAAGATTAAACAAAGATGTCTCTGCTCTGCTGAACTGCAGGGTGGATGGATGGTCCAGGCAGTTCAGGAGGTTTAGGTGCATCTGCCGGAAGGCAGCCATTCAAGACAATCTCCTCAGGAAGCTCAGTGGCTGCACAGGGGCCTATGTAGGAGTGGGAAGCATGTGTAATGCAACTGTGTAATCACTGTTGATCAGGATTTGATTTCCTAAAAGCTCACCAAGAATTGTGGAGCATCTTCAAATATGATACATCTGTGACAAAAGACTTAGATTATAGAAAGGGAAAACAAATAATTTGTATAAATACCTAGATCAACCCATGTATACAGCCTCACACCTTCTTTTTGGTATGATCATCCCTTGCCTTTCCCACTCTTCAGATTCTCAGCATATTTTAAGACAGAGAGAAATTCTCAGCTTTATGTGTAGGGCGGCGCTCTATCCACTTTGTCACATAGGAGTCTGTGCTGTCTCAGACCTATTGATTAGGAATACTACCCAACCAGAAACTCAACAGGAAAAGGAAAGCTGATCTTTGCCCTACTTATGAGATATCTGGCAATTTTCTTTAAAGTCAAAATTTAACACAGAAGAAAAATGTTTCACTTCCTCTTCCCAGAGAAGAAATAGCACAAGTGCATTCTTGCTATACATCTATACATCTTGTTCACTTGTCTTCTAACTTCTTGGGGAGAGATTATTTCATGATTTAGAGTGTCTCAAATTTGAGAAAGGATCTTTGATAGATTTGCTATACAGTAATGAATAGCAGACAATACCAGGTAGCAATTCATAAGGAACATTTCTGCAGTTGATATTTGTCTCTGATTTCACTTAAAATTCATCATGATATCAAAGTGCTCTAAGTACTTTGTTAGCTTTCAGTTATAGATGAGTTAATAAAAGGAAAGCTTGTATTTCCAACCTTTGTGCTATGATAGACTTGTAGTAATTCTATCCATGGAGCCACAATGTATCAATTATAGATACACTGAAAAATTATAATCTTATATTTATTGAGATGCTTCACTGTGACTGGAACATAACCTTGTCTTCAGTTCTAGTGTTCAACAAACTCAAGACTGGAAGCTGTAAAAAAGAGCACTTTTAATTCCTTAGGAAACATAGGTTGTATTTATAACCCACAGTGTCTGCTTGTTTCTGGGTTTGCAAACTCATTCTACAGAGGAGTCAGGTACCAAGTGAAATGAAGATGCTTAGGAGTTTGTGGAATGTGGAACTTCTCATTCACCATCTTACCTACGGCCTCTTCTATCACGTCTGCTACTGCACTCATGTACACCCCAATCAGATGCATACTCTGCTACTAATTATTTATTAACAAGTATTTACATCACACATACGTACATATATGTCTGATCAGTTCTTTCACATCTCAATTTTCATTCCCCATTTTTTTTCTGTTTAAAAATTTATATACTTTACCATAAAATATAATTATATAATATGTAGACAAACACATATATTTTAAATGCAATTTTCCCATCTGGGCTGACAATGCTCTCTCCTTTGCAAGAGTCAAAGGAAAAACCCTATTAGTAGTATAGAGAAGCTCTTTTTAGCTGTTGGTCAGGGTTTTCCAAAAGAGACTCAAACAGTACAAGCTATTGCTATTCTTTGTTGGCCTCAGACGTGCAAGGTAAGCCTTAATTGCATAAGACAGCATGTACTTCAAATGCAGGGCCCAGAGGCCCCTGAGCTGGAACTGACATGAAAGACTCCGTGAGGACTAACTTTCATGGTGCCAGAAGCCACAGTGCAAACCTCAAAGGGAAGTTCTACCTTGCTATGATTATGAACCACAGCAACCAGCAGGGCCCAAGGGTGCAGTAATAGTAAACATGTCTTGGTGGTAACCAAAAGCTCTCTAACTGCACTTAAGTCTCAGTCAACAGGAGAAAACTCGGGCCTGATAATGGATACCTAGCCAACTACCCAGAACTAGTAAAGTCATGGATTTTGGGGTAGAATCTACAAAGATCAGTATCCTAAACTAGGATAATCCCTAACTACATTCTGAGTACTTGTTATTATACTAATAGAAGCATACAGACCTCATCCCACATCAAAGAAACTTCTTTTTGTTTCAGACAGAGACCACTACAGAAAAGCACAACCACTCCAAATGCAGAGTTGTAGAACCTGTCCCGATGCAAATATCTACAACACAACTCTGGCACCTCAAACTAAAGGAACACTGTAAAACAGGAGGTAGATAGATAGTAAGGAACAGACCTCCCCAGAGAAGAAAGAACACTGAAAAAACACATACAAGTAACATCATATATAGACAAAGCAAGTTATACTTTTATATTTAGGAACACACACACACACACACACACACATACACACACACAAATACACATACAATTAATAAACAAACAATATAAGAACAATTAATGACAAAAAGAAGCCATGAATTTGGAAAAGAATTAGGGGTATTTGAGAGGGTCAGAGGGGGGAAAGGAAAGAATGATGTAATTAAGTTCTTCACCCAGACCTCCCAGGGACTAAACCACAAACCAAAGAGTATATATACATGGAGGGTTCCATGGCTCCAGATACATATTTAGCAGAGGATGGTCTCATCTGACATCACTGGGAGGGGAGGCCTTTGGTCCTGTGGAGGCTCGATGTTCCAGCATACGGGGATCCTACAGGCAGGAGTGGGTGAGTAGGTGAAGGAGCACTCTCATAGAGGCAAAGAGAAGGGGGGACAGGGAGGATGGGATGAAGGGATTGTGAAGGGATAACCAGGAAGGGATATATCATTTAAAATGTAAATGAATAATAAATGTAAATGAATAATGAAATGTAAATGATTATAAAAAAGAGGTATCAAAAACTTGCAAGAAAATAAAAACATCACACACCAACAGTAACTGGCCTCCAAAGTCTATGCACATGTACTTTTGTACAACTCAATGACCTTCATAGTTAGAATAGGTATTTGTAAAGGGAACTATAGTGTTTTACAGTAAATTTTATATGTTTAGTATATGATGTATTTTATGCACTTACCCACCCAAACCAAAATATCCACAATAGAATTAGAATTACAACACCTATTAGCTTTATATTCTTTTTCATAATGTGTTCATTTTCTGCATTCAGTCTTTTCTCAACCCTTATGTTTAGCCTTTCTTACTCTCTTTTCAGGTCATGCTGTGTCCACACATGTTTGTTTTATCTACACACCCATAAGCATATATATATATGCATATTGTGTGTATATGTATGTGTGTATATATGAATATGTATATACATAGACATATATTTTTCCTGATGATGAACAGTGATGTGGAATAAGTCAAATAAACCTGCTCTTGCCACGTTGCTTTGGTCATAGTGTTTTATCACAGCGACAAACCTCTAAGAAGCACTCCTTCTCTTTCCTCCTCCAAATCCTCCCATAACCCCACCCCACATATATTCATTCCTAAGAACAATCTGCTCAGTCTGTATAATATTATTTGTATGTATGTTCTTCGGGCTGACAATTTAGTATTAATAACCAACTGGTGTATTCTTTCCTGGGGAAGACTATTTCTCTCATTCTCATGCCTCAGATGCCTGTAGTTCATTATGTAGGGGTGAAACCTTCTGGGTTTCCTCTGCTCACTTTGGCATATCTATTGTTCTTGTTCAGCTCATGTTTAGTCAGTAATGTTGGTGAGGCTTTCTGGGGTGTAGCTACTTTCTGTGGAGACACAATCTCACAACAAACTTTCTGATTCTCTGACTCTTAAAACCTTTCTTCATCCATCTTCTGCAATTCTAAAATGTTCATTGAGTCTAGGAATGGGAGTGTTTTGCAGCTATATCCACTGGAGCTAGGCTCTACAACTCTGCAATTTGATTAATTATGCTTTTCTGTAATGTTCTTTGTGGCAAAGAGAACTTTCTTGGACATGGTGAGAACTACACGTCTATGTTCATAAAAGGTCAAGTATTTAGAATTTAGTTAGGGATTATGATGGTTTAATTAAGTGGTGGTTATAGATTCTCCTTCAAGATCAGTGACTATTACTCCTGCATAGTTGGCTAGGTTTCCCTAGCTTTTTGAGGGAAACTCTAATCAAAGTAGAGAGCTGCTACTCACTGCCAAGGCAAACATGCTACCACTGCGCCCTTAGGTTACCAGGTTATGGTGGTCACTGTCATTCATATGTGTCAGCGGGCTGCTTCATTCCTTTGGGAGTATGCATGGTGCCTTCTAATCCCAAGGGCTCCTGAATTAGAGTAAGTTCACTGTTCAGTAAGCATTTGGAATGCTCCTGTCTTTGTCTTTCTGGTGCTGAGATTAGCAGCACATGGCAGCATGCCAAGCTTTTTATGTGGGTCCAAGGGGTTGAGCTCAGGTACTCTCATGCTTGAATAGCAACCACCACATTGACTGATACCTCGCTCAAGCAATCTACTTTGTAAAATTATGTAACTATTTACATATTTATTGCTTGGTCTTCCCTAATAAAATGTTACACACCAATAGGAATTTAGTATTTATGATAATTCCTAAAACAATTCCTAGTCAACTTGATGGCACACAAATATACTTTAAAAGAAATAAATAAATGAGTAATAACCTTAATGTTGAACTTAAATAAAAAAGTTTAAAATGCTTCCAAAGATCTAAAAACAAGCATATAAAGTTAATTATACCATTATATCAGAATTAATTAATTATACCAATTATACCAGAAGGGCTTCATAAGTTATTGCTTTTAAAGCGTACCCTCATGTTGAGCTGAGTATTTTTTAGAGTTTTTAGAATACATCAGTACATGGACATGTCATTTTTCCTAGTGAAATGATATCACTTTCTGTTTGAAAACAACTTTACTTTGATTTATATTTCCTTTAAAATTTATTTAAAATGTGAATATCACATCAATAAACTCTTTGAGAAGGTATATTTATCATACTGCACAAAGACTGCCTCAGTATTGTTTGACTTCTAGTGTGAGCGGAAAATAGACATGGAGATTGTATAACTATTAAAAAATTCAAGTGTTACAAAGGGGGTGTAAAGTATAGAAGAAATGATAATTTAAAATAGAATTATCAAGAAGTAGCACACAGTTCGTTTCAGCTAATATGAGACTAAAGCCGAAGAAGCAGAAGCCTGGGCAGAAAGCAAACTCTTAGCTCAAAACTAAATTGAAAGAAAACAATAAAGCAAGATGACACAAAAGTGTCAGGGCAGGATTTATCAAATACATACCAGAGCAAAATATTTACACAGAGAAGGGGATTATCCATAGTTAAAAAGTGATTCATGTGGACTCTTTATATTGTTTTTTTAAAAAAGAATGTCCAAAATATTGATGAATTTTAATCTAAGACAATTTTAGAGCCTCCTAAGGTAATCATTCTAGATTTCATATCCATTTAGATGACATGGTTTTTGTTTGTTTCGAAATCAAATCACTTTCCGCTTACACACCTTGTATACCACACATTGTAGTTTTTACAGAGCAGCAGCACTCAAGAAAACAAGGAAGGATTCCGCGGAATCGGTATCAGTCAGACCCCCTTTCACACATTAACCCCACTACTCTATTATCTTCAGTGCTATAATGAGAGGTATTAAAATAATACTTACATGTATTAATAGTTTATACACTACCAAATGCGCTTGTGAGGGTAAGTTTACTGACTATTTGGCAGAGACATAGGTTCCCAGTTACTTAAGCCTAAGCTAGGTATAGCTGTGGGATATGTTTAGTTTTTCTTTTCCTTAATTTTCTTGTTTCATTCTTTCTTAATTGTGGCTCATTTTAAATGGAGTACATCAAGTGACTGCTCTTTAGAAAGACTTTGAGAATGGGTAGAGCAGCCTCTCTCATTTGTGAATGTTTTTATTGATGGCAATAACTTCTACAATCAACTGACTGTAACTGGAAAAGATTATCTTACACATTCTGATGAACATAACCAGAACCAAAGCTGAGGCTGGGAAGACGGCTCAGCTGGTAAAGACCTGTGCCCAAGTCTGAGTAACTTTGCTCCCAGGACCTTATGGTGGATGAAAGGAATACACTTCTGCAAGCTGTCTGCTCATCTCCACATTCATACACAAATGACATGCACATGTATGTTGGATAAGTGTGCATGTGCACACATGGACCAAACTAAAATAATTGAAGGACAACATAAAGCTAAAGTTGGGATTTCTTTAAAACAGAGGCAGTGCTACAAAATGGTAGCATCAGTCACTGAGTGAAAATTTGTAACCTGTCAGAAAATGGCTTGAGCCAATTTTAAAAAATAAGTTCATATGTCTATCTATATGTATATGTATATACATACATATAGAAATGCCTAAAAATAATATACACATATACATATACAAATCACATACATATATCCATATTGATTTGACACAAGACTGTAGCTAAAAGGCTCATCACAGACTGCTTGGAGAACACTGAAAGTCCTTATCTCAGATTGTTTTTTCTGAAAGGCATCATGTACTGGGACTCTTGCACTTAATACAGGTCTAACTTGGTACTTAAAAGAATTATCATAAGGATATTTTAATTCAGCTAATTGTAATTTGTTGTTATATAGAAGAAGAAATTGTGTCAAAATTTATAAAATTTTATAGAATGAACTAAAAATCTAGAAAAGAAAATGACAGTAAGAAAAATAAAACCAAGTTCTTATATGAAACCTTAATAAAGACTTACTACAAAGTGTATAAAATAGTATGTTTATTTATGGGAGAAAACCTACTTATTCAGAATATTTGAAATGTATTATAAATTATCATCATTAGTCAAGTAAATGCTTTATGTGAGTTATTTTAATTTAGTCTTTCAACAATCTGAAAAACAAAATCCAGTAGATCATTTTACAGAATGTTAGTTGAGGCATGAAGACAGTAAGAAACCAAGCAGGCAGTTTCATGTTGAATCTACAAGGTAGGTGCAGGGACACAGTTTAAATGTGTCCCAGTTTATATATGTACATGTGTCATCAGAGTCAAAAGAATACTCAGAACACAGATGAGCACTAAGCATGGGTTAGAACTGTCTGCCCTTTTCAATCAGCACATTGAGCTGGTGAGTTATAATTGCTCATTAAATGGATTGTTCTCCCTGGTGAAATGGGAACTTATGGAGACTCGATGTATCATTTTGATGATATAATAAATTAAGTGCTTTCTCAAGTGTCCTGAGGTTTTTCTACCTTTTATCTGAACTTGTTCAGAGTAATACAGGTTGGGTAATAGCTTCTCTTCATACCAGGACAGTTGGTATCTCAGCATTTTCAATAGAACTTCCCTCAAATTTGAATCTCATATTAAAAGAAATCAGAAGAAACAATCTTACAGTTTGTATGAAAATACAAAAGAGCCCAAGTTCACACACACACACACACACACACACACACACACACACACACACAAAACCAACAAAAACTAAACCTTCCCAAACCTAGCAAAACTATTATTAATTGCTAACTAAAAATTCAAGAGAAACCAGATTTTAAGTACGTGTACTCTAACGGAATCTGGATAGTAGAGCACTATGGGGAGAGGGAGGTAGCTACAAAGTCTCTTGCCTCAAGGGATGTATCAATTGTATCTGGTTCAAATAGTGACAAAAGTACACTTCATAAGAAAGCTAAGTTTTATACTGTTATTGAAAAAAGAATTTTTAAATCTCTATTTCTAATTTATTTTAAAACGATTACTAAAGTTTGGTTTCATAGTCCCTCATTTCACTTTACAAGACTTCCTGAGATAGACAATAGTGGCCCATTTTTTAGGTCATATATTCACAGTGTCCCAATGTGGTAGGTAAATTTTAATGTGCCTTTTCTGGTTTGTATAGCTCATATTTCATTTGAAAATTTTCATATACAGCCGGGATTTGTAGTTGTAAATACAGGTAAGCAGTCATACACCAATAACTCTGAATAAAAGTCTATGCTGGAGGAAAAAAAATGGCAAATTAAACTCTAATTGAGTGAGCACAGTAATTATTTATGAAGCTGCAATTTCTACTTACCTTGAGTGTCCAATTTCTATAGATATTTTCTACACCACACAGCGTTTAATATCTATCTTACGGAGGCAGAAGTGGACATCTCTGATGCTCTCCTAAAAGAGAAGCATACGATCATATGAACAAGTGTATACAAGAATTTCATTTATTTAAATAGAAAAATCTTCAAGTTTGACTTTCTTATTAAAGAAATAAATTAATTATCTAATGCAAGGAGAAGTTAGGTCTAATTTAAGTAAATAAACAAATCTAAAAATTACATCGAAATTTCTCTTTAGAAAAATCAGGCAGTTCTGTCCAATATAAATTTTAGCATTTCTCTCTCTCCTTTTATATATTTGGAATTTATTGTTTATTGGGTTGGAGTGGAGTGTGGTGGATTTTAAGTCTTCATGCACTATGGAGGTCAGGAGACAACCTGCAAGAGGCAGTACTCTCCTCACCATGTGGAGTCTAGAGATGGCGTTCAAGCTGCTGAACCTGTCTGCAAACTCTGACATGCAGAGGCCTGTCCTGAGCCACTGATACAGATTTAGATGCATGCCATAGGGGGAGCATTTTCTATAGGACTTCTAAACTATCCACTTTCTGTGCATATGTTTAGTTTATTTTCAGATTGTAATTTAATTACAGCATTTTTCTCTTCCCTTTCCTCCCTATTCCTCTCTCAGCTCACTTTCAAATTCATGGCCTCTTTTTTCAATTATTATTGCATGCATGTTTGTATATACACACACACATCTAATTATGACCTGTTGATTCCAGGTAATATCACTAATATGTAAATTTTCAGGGCCGGGCAGTGGTGGCGCATGCCTTTAATCCCAGCACTTGGGAAGCAGAGGCAGACAGATTTCTGAGTTCGAGGCCAGCTTGGTTTACAGAGTGAGTTCTAGGACAGTCAGGGCTACACAGAGAAACCCTGTCTCAAAAAACCAAAAAACCAAAGAACCAAAAAAAACAAAAACAAAAAAAAAATTTCAGGGCTGTTTGTCACTGGACAGCTAATTGGGACTGTTCTCTATTTCCCATCTTCACTCAGTTCTATGTTAGAAATTTGTTCCTTATCCATAGTTCTTACAAAATATAATCTGAATTATATTTGAACTGTTTTAGAGCTACATAAAAACTTTACTAAGTTCAAAATTTCTGGCTTGTGAAAAAGCTAAAACTCTTTTCTTATCACTTGAATACCCCAATCAGTATTTTATACCATCTTATGAAAGCTTGGCAGAAAAAGTATTTTTATGAAGAAAATGACTGTGATTGACAAATGGATTTATCCAGAGAACATACCCTTTACTCAAAAAGCTTTGTTTCTATTACCTGACAGTACAATCGTGGAGAAAATTTTAATGCTACAGGGTCATTCCTTTAACAGGTGGTTTTAGAGTCTACCAAGTTTCAAGCTCCACACAAATAAATTTGAATACATTACCATTGTTCCTTTTATTCATCACTGTTGATCCCTGTGTTTGTATCTGCACATTAACATACTTGAGACACTTTTAAAAATACTAACATGAGGTTGGTTGTAAGTTATTCTGTCTTAAATTTTATCATGCTAACAGTTTATATTAAAAAACAGACTAATTTGAAATGCAGTGTTCTATATGCCTTAAAATCCATTAACCATGGCTCAAACTTGAAATATAAATTTATAGCTTTAGCATATTTCCAATCTCTTAAAAATATGCTTTCTTAAAATATTTCTGAACATGTAATTATAAAATTTAGAAATGTGTAGAGGAAAAACATGCTGTCTGGTCTCCCACAGCTGTAGTAGTGAACCTGCTGTCTTGTCTCCCACAGCTGTAGTAGTGAACCTGCTGTCTTGTCTCCCACAGCTATAGTAGTGAGCATGCTATCATGTTTCCCATAGCTGTAGAAGACCATCTATGCAATTTTCAAAATACTAATCAATGAATCCTAAAAGTAACTTTAAAAACACTTTAATTTACATTTTCAGTGATTCAATCAAAACATTATCATTGTAAGAAATTAATAAAATAAAATCCCAGTAATTCAGTGTAACAGTAATTAAACATTTGAATAAATAAAAATATTTATAGATTATGTTTCCTTTGTAAAAGTCTCCAATTTTTTAACAAGAATTTTAATCATGTAATCCATGCATGATTTATGTTCAGAACTATTTTGTGAAAGAGAATAATTTTACCTAAGTATATGAAAACTGCTGCTTAATACTAGTTAAGATCACTAGAATGTTTATTCCAAATTATTTCTTCAATGGACCTTGAATTAGTGTGGTTCACATGTAACTGTTACATTTCTGTGGCTAAGAGCAAAAGATCCTACTAGATCTAGCTATGACCCTCTGAAAAATTCAAATATGACTGTGACTCTTACCCACTGACAACATTTTCTTCAGCTCACTTGGCTCATGTCTACATAATCTGGCTTCATTAGGCAATGTATTAAAATATGGAGGATCTGAAGTTCCCTTCATATTGATAATCTTTAGGCTTCACAAAGCACTAATAACAAATGAATTATGTTTGTAAAAATAAGCAAACTCTTGGTTGGAATAATCAGTTTGGTCCAATAGAACTGTTCCCTTACCTGCAAGGGCAAGTTGGCCTTGAAATGCAATGCTCCTGCCTTAACCTTTCTTGTGCTGGGAAAATAGCAGTACTGTCATGTTCAGATCCAATGGCATACTTTCATTATATTCATTATTCGGGGGAAACTAGTTAATTTGGGGTTATGATTATTTTCTAGTGTAATTAGATTTTTAGGAAGTAATTAGAAATTTTCTTGCCGGGCGGTGGTGGCGCATGCCTTTAATCCCAGCACTCGGGAGGCAGAGGCAGGTGGATTTCTGAGTTCGAGACTAGCCTGGTCCACAGAGTGAGTTCCAGGACAGCCAGGACTACACAGAGAAATCCTGTCTCGAAAAACCAAAAAAAAAAAAGAAATTTTCTCAAACACTGTAACAGAGAACATTCATATGCATAGAAAGAGAGAGAATAATGGCCCAGGTTACTGTATGTTGTTGACATAGTTATGTCTATGCCAAGTACTACACCACATCAGCCCTATGAGAGTGGCAAAGACTTCCTTGGGTGAGTTTCATTGGGACAGCAAACCCGAGTGTGAATATCGACAGTTTGTGTAGAAAATGTCCACCATAGCTTTCTCTTCTAAATGTTTATGGTCTGATGACTGTGCCCCATAGAGACTCTGCCTACTGAGATTAGTGAGATCCACTTCCTTTTTCAGATGTATATACTAGTTCCACCTCCTTCTTTCTGTGTATACAATAACTATGCCTCCTTTCTAAAAAGCATGGGGCCACCTACCCATCCTCAAAAATTTTGTCCCGAATTACTCCTGTCTAAAAAAAAATGCAGGGACAAAAATGGAGCAAAGACTGAAGAAATGGCAATCCAGTGACTGGCCCAACTTGGGATCCATCCCATGGAGGGGCACCTAACTGACACTATTATTGATGCCATGTTGTGTCTGCAGACTGGAGCCTAGCATGGCTGTCCTCTGAGAGGCTGTATCAGCAGTTGACAGAGACAGATGCAGATACTTGCAGCCAACCATTAGACTGAGCTTGGGGACCCCTATGGAAGAGTTAAAGAAAGGATTAAAGGAGCTGAAGGGGATTGCAACCCACTAGAAAGAACAACAGTATCAAGTAACCCTGACCACTTAGAGCACCTAAAGACCACACTATCAATCAAAGAGCATACATGGCACCTCCATGGCCCCTGGCACATATGTAGTAGACTGCATTGTCTGGCCTCTGTAGGAGAGGATCTGCCTAATCCTGTAGAAACCTGATGCTCCAGGGAAGGGTTATGCTAGCAAGGGTGAGGTTAGGGTGGGTGGCTATATACTCTCATAAGCAAAGGTGAATGCGGATGGGGTAAAAAACTAAGAAAGGGGGACTGGGAAGGGGGGCAACATTTGGAATGTAAATGAATAAAATAATTTAATAAAAATTAAAAACAACAACAACAACAAGCTTTTGTGTTTAACTGTTTATAACTGTTTAACTGTATATAATAAAGAAACTGAGACTTCAGGTTGCTATGGCTTCTTCATGAGAGCCCAACCCACTTGATCTCACTACTTTTCTGTCCCTATATCTGCAAGTTTGTGCTTCATTCTCCTTGATGCCTCTGTTAGGTTAATCCTAGGAGTCATGAAGAACACTGTATATATGGACATTCTTTTGTTAGGTTTGCTGACAGAAACAATTACTGAGCCAGCAGGATGAAGTCCACTGAATAGGTTTGTGATTTCATCCATTACACTTTTTTAAATTGGATATTAAATTTACATTTTTGATTTTATCCCCTTACCCCATTCTTCCCACCACCCAGGAACCTCCTATCCCATACCCCTCTCCTCCTGCTTCTATGAGGGTGTGCCCCCACCTCCCCCCCCAACTCCCACCTCCCCAACCTCGAATCCCCCCCCCCCCCCACTAACCCCACTCAGTGTTCAGCCTTCACGGGACCAAGGATCTCCTCTCCTGGGAATTGGAGAAGTGGCTCAGCGGTTAAGAGCACTGACTGCTCTTCCAGAGGTCCTGAGTTCAATTCCCATTACTTTTACTTCTATAAGGTCTTCTTTCAGATTTCAAAAAAAAAAAAAAAATGAGTTTTTTAAAAACAATTATAAACCACTCAAGGCTAAACAAATGGATAGATTGTAGAGAACAACAAGGTGAAAGGATAAAATGATGTAAGCATGTCTAGATTACATTTATATTACTTTAAAGAATCTCGAATGTTTTACAAAATAAAAATAGCCAAAAAGAAAACTTGGCACAAAGCATCCAAGAAATTTGGAAATACGCAAAAAGACAAAATCTATGAATATAATATGAATGGATAGAGGAAAGAGAAGAAACACAGGTCAAAGGAACAGAAAACAAAATCATAAATGAAACTTTGAAACTTTCCCCAATGTAAAAAAAAAAATGCCTATCAAGTTACAAAAAGCATACAGAACATCAGATAGAAGAGGATCAGAAAAAAAAATTCCCCACGACACATAATAATCAAATATCCAGTATACAAAGGATGGCTGTAAAAGCTTCATGGGGAAAAGACAAAGTCACATATAAAGGCAGGCACATTAGAATACCTAACTTCACAAAGGAGACTCCGAAGGCTAGAAAGTCCTGAACTCATATTTTAGAAATTCTGGAGAAACCACAGATGCTAGCCTAGATTTCAGACATCAGCAAAATTATCAATAATGATCAGTTAAGAAACAAAAATATTCCAGTAAAGCCCTAAATCAACGCGATTTGAGTCCATCAAAACAGCTCTATAGAATGCACTACAAAGGGTTAACTATATCCAAGAAGACACAAGTAATAATCCCAGAACTATTCATAGAAAAGGAAAGTTAAAAAATAGGATTCTATAAATACAACTCATTAATAACTTTCAAAATCAATGACCTTAATTTCCCAATAAAACAAATTGCATTAGCAAAGAGTATTCATTCTACACATCCAAAAATAAAACAAACAAACAAACAAACAAAAAACCCAAATCTATGTCACTTTGAAGTAAAAGAATGGGAAAAATGTATTTTAAGCAAATAGATCCACAAGCAAGCAAATGTAGCTATTTTCATAACTGACAAAAAGATTTTAAACCAAGACTAATCAGAAGTGATAGGTAAGGACACCAAATACTCATTTAAGAAAAAAAAATTCACTGATGATTTCACAATTCTAAATATTTATGCACCAAATACAAGGGTACCCAAATTCCAAAAAGAAACGACACTACATGCTAAAACCACATATTGAAACCTCCACTCCTTAGAGGTCTGCCAGAGCCTGACATATACAGAGGTGGATGCTCACAGCTAAACATTGAACTGATCATGGGGTTCCCAATGGAGAAGTGAGAAGACTGAAGGAGCTGAAAGGGTTTGCAGCCCCATGAGGAGAGCAACAATACCAACCAACCAGAGCTCCCAGGGTCTAAACCACCAGCCTGGGAGCACATAGGGAGGGATGCACGGCTCCAGCTGTATATGTAGGGGAAGATGGCCTTGTTGGGCATAGGTGGGAGAGGAGATCCTTGGTCCTGTGAAGGCTGAACGCCCCAGTATGGGGGAATTCCAGGGTGGGGAGGTGGGAGTGGGTGGGTGGGTGAGGGGACATCCTCATAGAGGCAGGAGGAGGGAGGATAGGATAGGGAGTTCCTGGGTGGGTGGGGGAAATGGGATCACATCTGAAATGTAAATAAAATATCCAATAAAAAAAGAAATAAAAAATAAAAAGAACAAAGTCACAACAAGGTAATTCTGGCACATAACAAAATAAATTATCTTGAATGCTCAAGATGGATGTGCCTTGCTGACTTAGTTAGGTTTCTAGAAAGAAAGAAAGAAAGAAAGAAAGAAAGAAAGAAAGAAAGAAAGAAAGAAAGAAAGAAACCTCCGCTCCTTGCCCAGGCACAGTGATAGATGGCGACTTTAATACTCAACTCTCACAGATTATTGACACAAACCCCAAGTAGAACAGAGTTAAATAACTACATAAATCAAATGGCTTAACAGATATTTACAAAATATTCCATTTAACACGAAAGAATATGCTTTTTTCTAATCTGCTCATTGCTTTATCCAAAACTGCCCAAATACTAGGATATAAACCAAGTCTCAACAGATATAAGAAAACTGAATAACACACTGCATCCTATCTGAGTTCGATAAATTAAAGCTAGATATCAGCAGCAATAGAAATAGCAAAAACTATACAAATTCATAGAAACCCAACAACTTACCACAAATCAAAAATGGGTCATGATAGAAATCCAGATGGAAATTACAAACATTCTTAAATGGAATGAACATGAAAACACAATACATCCCAATGTCCAGCAAACCATGAAGGCACTAAGGGCTAGGCTAAGTGAGTATATCTAAACCTGGTGAGACCTTGTATTACCTTCTTAACTATATGTCTGAAAGCTGAAGAACAAAGAGAAGAAAACAATGCCCCAAAGGGGAAGAAATGGAAGAAATGATCTGACTCAGGGATGAAATCAATGGAGAAAAAAAAAATCAATGAGATGAATGTTGTTTGAGAAAGTCAACAACACTGACAAACCCTTAGTCAACTTAATTAAAAGAAGACCCCCCCCCCAAATTACAGATGAAAAGGAAAAGGGGACCAAAGCAGTCAGATTTCTGATTGATGCCAGCATGCTCTACACATCAAGTTCCAGGACAGCCAGAGCTACACAGAAAAATCCCATTTCAGAAACAAAACAAAACAAAACAAAACACAAAAAAAGAAGAAAAGAAGAAAGAAAGGAAAAGATAAGAAAGAAAAGGGAGGACATTACAAAGAAAATGCATAGATTCCTAAGGTCAATCTGCATTCTACCAAACTGGACAACCTAAAGGAAATGAATCCATTTACTGATATATACAACCTGTGAATGTTAAATCAAGATGAAATAAGTGAAATTAAATAGACTCAACACGGTAGGAATTAAAGGTCTCCCAACCAAAATAAGCTGAGGACTACATGGATTCAGCACAGAATTCTACTAGTCCTTCAAAGAATTGATGCCAACACTTCTCAAATTATTCTACAAACCAGAACCTGAAGGAACACTTCCAAAATCTTTTAATCTACTAATACCTCAATAACGATACCAAACAAAGACCAAATAAAATTACAGACTATTATCTTTTATGAACATGGATGATAAAATTTTTGATAAAATACTTGCAAAGCAAGTCCAAAAACACATCAAAAAGATCATCCACTATGATCAAGTAGGATTCACCCAAGAGATGTAGACATACTTCAACATTTGTAAGTCAATAAATGTTATCCACACACAAGTAGACTGAAAGGTAAAACCTCATGATAATCACATTAAATGCAGAAAAGACCTCAGACAAAATGCAAAAAGGCTTCATGACAAAAGCCCTGAAGAGACTGGATATACACAGACATACCATAGCATACACTAAAAGCAATTTATGGTAATTATTTGTGAAAAGTGCCATTCTACAGATTGGGGATAGAACATCACCAATTATATACCTGATAGAGGGTTACTATCTAGAATTTATAAAGTAGTAAAAGATGACATAAAAAAATTCAACTA
Source organism: Arvicanthis niloticus (assembly GCF_011762505.2). Classification (NCBI taxonomy): domain Eukaryota; kingdom Metazoa; phylum Chordata; class Mammalia; order Rodentia; family Muridae; genus Arvicanthis; species Arvicanthis niloticus. Next base: position 26,320,268 of record NC_047659.1, on the reverse strand, counting down.
AAATGAGTTATAGAAGTAAGCAGAGTTCTCAAAAGCTGAAATACAAGTGGTGGAGAAACACTTAAAAGGATGGTCACCATACTTAACTGTCAGGGAAGATGAAAATCAGAACTACTGTAAATTTCATCTTACAAAAAGTCAGAATGACCAAGATCAATAAAAAAATGACAGCTGAAGAGAGCACACAATAGGCATAACATTCACCTTCTTTTTACCTTAATAGTCAGTACATAGAAAACATACTTACAAATTATTCTTCTTTCTTTATAAATGGTTTGTATGTCAAACACTTATTTTTGTACTCTGGTCATTAGGATACATCATCTCCACAAAAAGTATTACATTAAATGCTGAAGTACTGTGGGGAGCCGACAGAAGGCAGCTATCATCCTTGCAGCCATCTTGAGCCATATACCCTGACAAGAGACTTAATTACAATAGCCTACAACAGCTGAGCACACTCTGATAACATCTTGTTTTAGATACCCAGGATTTTCCGTTGGGTGTGTGGGACTTAAAGGTGTGTGACTTAAGGGTGTGACTTAGAGATCAGATTTAGAGACAAGGCCTAAGGGCATGACTTAAAGGCATGACTTAAAGGCATGGCTTAGAAGTGAGACATATAAAAGGCAAGAGGCAGACAGAAGAAATTATTATTAGGTATTAGGGACTTGGCACTTGGAGGAAGAACTTGGAATTAGGTAGTAGGCACTTGAGATTAGACACTCGAGACTTGGAAAGAGAACTAGGAATTAGACACTTGCACTTGGATGAGACTAGAACTTAGAACTGGAAACTTGGAACTTGGAGGCACTAGGGACTAGGAACTAGGGACTAGGAACTCAAGACTTGGGACTTGGACTAGGAAGAGAGACTGACGAATATACGAGATTGAATCACACTCCGTCTGGTCCATTCTTCACATCTGTCCTCACTCTCTCTCTTGCTGAACCCTGACCGGAGGACTGAAGCAGCTTGGGGCAGCGTGGGCTCTAACAATTTAGCCCCCAAGGATTTTGGCAGTGTGGGTTCCAACACTGATAGAGTGGTCCCGGACATTTTGGCCCCCAATTGTGGGGCAGCTCAGGCCGCAACAACATACTACAATAATTTTATTAATTAAAATTCATTTAGAATGTGTTATTATACATGAAGAAAACAAATAGTGAGCATTTTTATTCATCAGGTATCACTCATTGTGAATCTTGCACATTTAATATAGTTATTATTCAAAGCATCCTTATGGAATATATTCTGAACCATTTTTATTCAGTAAATTAAGATAACAAGGAAAGGAGATGAAAATAACACCAAAAGTTGACAGGTTTAAGGCCAGGATGTAAAGCAAGCAATTATTCTCTAAGACTTACAATATTAATTCTTAAAATTACATTCACTTTGAAATTACTTGAATTATAAAACATTAAGATTTAAACAATACGAAATTTAGAAAAAACATACAAAAGTTACTCATGTTGTAGCAGAGACAAAACCGGTCAAATTGAGCAAAAAATGTTTTATATAGACTGGTAGCTTAAGGGGAAAAAGGCAGGCAGAGACAGATTAATCAACCAATGTGAGACTTGGAGAAACTCTGAAACTTTGCATATAGAAACAGAGAGGGAAATAACTCATCAGTGTAGAGCCTACGTCAGCACTGAAAAATCAAAGGCAAGGTAAACATAGTTATTGAAATGGACAATAATGGCCTGACCTCATATGGACAGCACAGGGAAAGTGATTTTATGGAGGCATGACTTCTATGGACCTTTGGTACTGGCTATCAGTCATGGTGTTTCCAGGAATGAAACAGATATGAAGCCTATAATATTTTCATTTGATCTGTAGAAGTAGAAAAAAAAAAACTTGAACAGACGAAAGGTTACACTGGACAGTAGCAACAAGGAGTCTTGGCCCATGAACTAATTTCCAGATTTGAGGCCCAGCACTCTGTCAATGAAGGTATGTTCCCCTCCCCCAACACACCTCCCAAGGAAGTACTGTGCTAAAATACCGGAGTTATACTGTTAGCCTTTCCCCTATCATTCCCCATAGAGAGCCATAGGCTTTAATAAGAATAATTGTACACTGCAAAAAAACAATCAGATTTTTCTCGTGTCTATTAGAGACTAGTTTTGGATTGACAATGATTCCCAGAGACTCAAAGCTGCATTGTGGCACTCCTGGTAAAAGAGAATCTTATGGAAATCAGGTATTTAATTAATTTTGGTTGAAGTTGTTCCAGTGGGTCCCCGTACTCATTATGTGGTTATTCCTTTACTTATAGAATGTATCATTGAGAGAGGTATACTGAAAAGTTGACAGAAACCTTGTGGAACTATTATGAGCTATTATGGTTGGAAACATCACATGGACGTCATTGGACTTGGGTCTACCAAGAAAAGCAGTGAATCAAAAATAATACTGTATCCCTGACTGAATTGCAGAAATTAATTTCACAATCAAGGACTTGAAAGATGTAGTGGTAGTACTACCCACGACATGTCCCTTCAGTTCTCTTATCTGGCTAGTGCAAAAGACAGATGGATCACATAGAATGAGAGTTGACGATTAAAAAATTAATCAAGTAATGATTCATAGTGCAGCTGCACCCTTATTGGAGAAGATTAACATATCTCATGGTACAAGGTAGGCATCTTTTTCTAGGAATCTGTCCATAAAGACCATTATGAGCAATTTTGCTTTCAGTTGAAAAGGCCATCAATATATATTTAAAGTCTGACCTAAAGGATATATCAACTCTCCAGCCCAATGTCAAAACTTAGTTCAAGCGGATCTTGATCTCTGTTTCTTCTATAGCACATCAGTGGTCCACTATATGGATGCCATTATGTAGACTAGACCAAGTAAGCAGGCAGCAGTAGCCATTTTGGGTTTGTTGGTAGCACATAAATATATCAGAAAATGGGAAATAAATCCATTTCAAGGGCCTTTTATGTGAATAAAATTTCTCAGAATCCAGCCCGGTGTGGCACGCAGAGCTATCCTTTCTATAATAAGGAATAAGTTATTTTCTGGGCCCCTCTCACCATTAAGAATAAAGAACAAAGCTGTTTAATGGTCCTCTTTGGATTCTGGAAACAGCTTATTCCTCACTTAGGTGTCTTGTCATATACCCAAATGACTTGGAAAACGGTTAGCTTTAAATAGGTCTTGGAATAGGAGAAGGCTCCGTAACAGGTTCAGGATATGAAGACTGCTCTGTCACTTATGATATCTGAGGTGTCAGTGACAGTGTTTGAGGCCTTTGTCAAGCTGCTAAAGGTAAATCATGCAGAAGATCTTGGAAGTTTGGAATAGAACTCTACCATCATTTAAGACAGTTATTCTCACCTTTAGGGACAACCCTTAGATTGCTATTGGGCCTTAGTGGAATCTGAATGTTTGACAAGTTACCATGTGATCTGAGCAGCCTATCAAGAATTGGATATCATCTGACCTATAAAACCACAATGCACACAGAAGCAATCCATTATCAAATGAAAGATAAATAAACATGATTGGACCTGAGCAGACTTTGAGAGCACGAGTACATGATGAAGTTGCTCAAGTGTCTATGGTTTATACTCCATCTATAATGCCATCTGCTTCCAAGTATGCACTTACAGTCTCATGGGGTAAGAGACTATTGCCAGTTGGCTGAGGAGGAAAAGACTAGGGCCTGGTTTACAAATGGTCCATCATTTTATGCAAGCGCCACCCTGCAGTGGACAACTGTAGCATTATAACCTATTTCTGGGACAACCCTGAAAGACAATGAGGGGGAAATTTTCACAGTGGGCAGAACTTTGGGCAGTAAAAATGTTTTACTTAGGAGAAATGGCCAATTGTGAGACTGTTTACTGATACATGGTCTATAACCAATGAATCAGCTTGGCAGTCAGATACTTACAAAGAATATGAATGGAAAAATTGGTGAGAAGGACATTTTGGGAAGTATTAAGTGAGTATCTCTCTCACACTGGACAAAAGATATGAAGATAATTGTGTCTCATGTATATGCTCATAAAAATTGACTTTAGTAGAGCAAGAGTTCAACAGTCAAGTAGATAGGATGATCTAGCACGTGGACAGTCCATCTCTTTTCCAAGCCATACCTGCCCATTGTCCAGTGCACTCATGAACAAAATGGCCATGGTGGAAGACACAGAGGTTATGCATGGGCCCAGCAATATTGATTTCCACTCATCAAGGATGACCTGGCTTCAGCTGCTGCTGAGTGCTGACCTGTCAGCAGCAGAGACCAACTACGAGTTCCTGATATGGCACCATTCCCCAGGATGACCACTCAGTGATCTAGTGTCAGGTGGACTACACCAGATCACTTTCTTCATGGAAAAAACAACGTTTTGTTTTTAATGGAATAGACACATATTCTGGTAATGAACTTGGTGTTCCTAAATATAATGCTTTTGCCAAAACTACCATCCATGGACTTACAGAATGCCTTACCCAGCATCGTGGTATTTCACAGAGCAATGCTTCTGAAAAGGAAGTCACCTGACCGGGAAAGAAGTGCAACAGGAGCCTGTTCATGGAATCTTACTATGTTCTGCACCCTGAGGCAGGGGAACTGAGAGAACAGGTAGATGATGTTTTGAAGACACTGTTATAGCAACAGTGAGTAGACAGTAGCCAGGAAGGCTGAGAAAGGGTTCTCTGGATAGTAGTGTATGCTTTGAATCCGTATCCAATATATGTTATAGTTTCTCCCATTGCCAGATTCATAAGTCCAGGAATGAAGGGATTGAAATGGGAATAGTTCTATTTATTATCACTCCCAATGACGATGAAACTTTGCTTAAATTTAACTTAATGTTTTCTGGCCTAGAATTTTTGTTTTCAGACAGGAGAATGCTCCTGTCTGGAGACTCAACACACATTCCATTCAAGTGGAAGCTCAGATGTCCCCTGGCCATTTTGAGCTTCTGATACCTACAAGCAAACAGGCTAAAAAACACAGAAACCCCAATCCATCCAACCAAACCAACCAACCAACCAACCAACCAACCAACCAACCAACCAAAGAAGCAAACCAAATAACAGTGTTAGCAAGGGTTAATGATTCAGAATACCTAGGAGAAATTGAATTGTTTCTCCATAATGGAGGCATGAAAGATTATGTATGGAGGTTAGGGAGTTTCTTGGTGTTACAATATCCTACGCTTAAAGTCAATGGGAAACTATAACAATCTAATCCAGACAAGATAACAAAGGGACAAGACCCTTTGGATGAAGGAAGGATTCTTTCTCCAGGAAAGAACCAAGAACTGCTGAGGTGCTTGCTGACATATATTCCTGGAGGAAATACAGAATGGGTAGGAGAGGGAGATAGCTACAAGTAACAACTAAGGCCACAAAAACAGTTGAAGAAATGTGGGGGTATAATTGATGTGTGTTTGTGTATATACACACATTAAGCAACATTTGTATTTCTCTATTTCTTCAATATGGATTGCAACATCAATTGAGATATTATCAGTGCTTCTTATCCAAGTAAGTCATAAAATACTAAAAGACTAAGCACTCCTCAAGGGATAATGTTACCTACTTAATAACTTGTGGGTGTAGATGACACAGTTACATCATGTTAGGTGGAATTATAGCTTCCATTATTTTTCTTCTTTGGAAATTAAATACGGCATAAAGTTACACGATTCCGTGTCAAGTTGACAAGAAATGAACTTGTGGCTTGATTGTTAACTTTATTACACCTGGAAGCATCTAAAACCCAAGAAGCTGGGCACATCTCTGAGGGATTTTCTTGATTGGACCATCTGAGGTAGAAAGACTGAATCTAAACCTGGACCACAGCAGCACAGCTTCTGGTGGCAGTGCACATGAAAGGACAAGGAAGAAGGAAGCTTTTGTTATTCTGCTTGCCCTCACTCTTGCTGGCGAGTTCATCTATCTTGCTGTTGAGGCTTCCTTCACTAGCATTAGAACCTACTTCTTCTGAATTCCAAGGCAGACTGAAGACAAAGTGAGATGAAATGAACAACTACTGGAGTCTTATTAGTTATCCCCCTGGGAGACAGCCACTGTTGAACTAGCCAAACCTCAGCTTGTAAGCCATTCTAATAAATCTCCTTTTATATATACCTATATATACATACATTTAATTCTATCAGTTCTGTTCCTCTACAGAACCTTGCCTAAAACATATTATCATATTTTGGTCATTTCTACCATGTTTCCTCGATGCTTTCTTAAATCCATGTTTGAACTTCTTGTTTAAATATTGTTAATATACATACATATGTATACATACAAATAAAATTTATTTATTTATTATTTTAAGTGTATGAGTGTGTTACTGGTATGTATGTATGTGCACAGTTGTCCGAGTAGTGATCCTTCATGTGGATAGCAGGAACTGAATCTAGGTCCTTTTTAGAGCAACAATTGTTCTTCAGTACTGTGCCATCTCCCCAGCCTGATTTATGTATAATAAATATACAACCCACCAAGGATATTATTAGTTTTGTTCATACATAGATGTGTTCAGGGCTTATCATTTGGGATTGTCTAATTCTCCTCTTAACACAACTGATTGCCTACAGCTCTTCATCGAGGTGGGACCCTGTGAAATTTCCCTCATATTGGCGTGCCAACTTGCTATCAGATCTTCCACACAGCAATGCTTCTGAGAGTTTGTTTGTTTGCTTTTTTTTTCTTGATTTATAGATCTATTATTGGCTTTTTGAAAACTTAATAAAGAATGAAAAATTCAGAAACTCGGATTCTGGAGATGGGCTTGATATCTCTTTTTGTAAATTTTGTTTTGTTTTGGTTTTGGTTTTCCTTTTCAGTTTGCAAACAGGCCTTTACCTAACAGTGACCAAGCTCTTGCCAAGCACATCACAGATCAAAAGACTGTGCCCATCTCTGACTTCCATCTGCTTAAACCTAGACTGCCAGACTTACTCTTAAGCTCTGAGTGCTTTGTGACCGTTTCTGGCTACAAATGACTGCTCGGTGTGGTCAAATGCATTCCATTTTCAATTTTTGCAGTATTTTTAGGTTATTCCTAATACTTTCATTTAGCATTTTATTACATCTTATTTTAGTATCAAGAGCTGATAAATATTTTATTAGTTTCGAGGTACATTAAGTTCTTTGAATTTTAGTTTTCATTAACTTAGAATATTATTCTATACTATTTCTATTGCTTTCATTTTTTTTTAGCATGCTAAATGCCTCTTAACATTCATACATGAGCATTTTATATTAAGGTCTGCTTTAGTTTAGCCCATAAGTATATATATGTAAATTTAAACTTAAGAAAAACTAAATGTATTATTATTTTCAATGTTAAGACATCACTTATATTGATTTTAGAATTATAAATTATGTTTAGAATTGTAATGATATATTGAGTATGTAAGATGCTTTATTTAGTCACACACTTTTGCTAATTTTTAATGGTATCTGTTAAGTCAACAGGAAATGGAAAAAGACTTTTTTAAAAAAAATTTATGTTCATAATAAAACAGCCTTATAGCTGTCATTTTTTGTCTAAACAATTTATCAATTGTATAAATAATAATATTGTAGTTGGGATTCCTCCAGAAGTTGATTACTCAATTATATTATAATCTCAAAAACAAAAAAGATAATTTTAAAAGACAAACAGCAAAATAAAAAGCCTATTGATTATGCTTATGCAGATCTTTCCTAAAGAGAAAATAACAGCACAAAAGTAAACTGAACAGCATAAACTTAAAAAAAAAAAAAAGAAAAAGAAAGGAATAAGGAAAAATAACTTGTTTGGGACTTTGTCACTAGAGGAAAGTTAAGAACACAGGAAAGAAGTATGGGCAGATGGTATAAGGCACAGTAGCACCAGCTAACTGCATGAGGAGAACACACGTAGCACAAGATACAAGCCTTGCCTATTATTCTGAAACAGGACAATTTTTGCTTGAAGTCTTGTTTCAGTGGAGTCTATCAGGTCAAATGCCAGTCTTATAGCTTAGATACAGGAACTGGCCATTGGAAGACTGGTGTACACATAACACCATGAACTTCCTAGAGGATTCAGTCAGAGGACTCAGACCATTTATTATCTTAGAAAAATCAAAAGGCATTCATAATCACTATGGTGATAATTAGTTCAAAGACTAAGTTTTATCTGGAAGCTAAGGTACGCTACAAATTGCTAGTTTTAACTAATGTTTCTTACTTTGAAAATGACTGAGTACAGATATTTGCTTATAGCTACATATTAGGAGTAAGGCTTGAACTACATATATCCTTAATAATTACATTAATAAAGAAATATATCTGAATGACTATCATTTTATTTACATTTATAGTAATTTATCAATTTCAATGACAAAGCTATTCTCTAAAAGGAGGATCTTTGAAAATAAATCAAGTTAGAAAAAGAAGAGGAATACAGATGACACTAGGAGCTATAGAGATAACTCAGCATTTCAGAGCATGTCCTGCAGGACCTAGACTCCGTTCCCAGCACTCACAGAACTGCCTGTACCTCCTGTCCCACTTCTAATCCCCAGGGGCGCCGGGCACATACGTAGTACACATGCATGTAAACCATCTATACACATTGAAAAGAATTCTAAAAGGAAATTGCTCTAGCACTCTTACCCAAAGTCGTTCTCCTTTTCTCCTCTGAAAACTACACACATTCAAAAGCACCTGAAGGATAAAAGCCAGGTTTGCCATTAGTCGCATTTTTAATTTGCACTACTTTCATGCTAATTTAACAAAAAACAATTATGTTGCTCTTCATAAATCACAAAAGACAGTTTTCAGTTTGACGAATCCTACTGTGCTAACAAACCATGTGAGTGTAGAGTTTGATGGTTAGAAGGGAAATCAGCTGAAGGAAGGTCTAGTCTTTAAATATCTGACTGAGAATGAAGGACAAAAAAAAAAGATTAATGGGTCTCTAAAAACTAGTTAAGATAAAATATAGGACCATATATAATTAGAGATTACAGCTTATAAATTTAAAGATGTTTAATTATCTTAAGAATGAGACTTCTTTGTAAGGGAAAACACAATAAAATAATCCCTATTTATGTAACAAAGCTAGTACAGGGATGTGTTTTATTTCCTATTTGATAGGCTGGGAGACAAGTTTTCCTTGGTAAGAGTGCTTTGTACTGGCAATGAGGAAACATGGACAGACGCTCAGAATGAATGACCCTGCCTCTTCAGAGCTTCACAGTCGCTTTCAATATTCATTATGCCTTTGTCAATCAGATGGTGACAATTTAGAATTCTTTAACTCATACTTTTATTTTTTAGAGATTTATTTATTTTATTTATATGAGTACAATGTAGCTGTCTACAGACACACCAAATGTAGACACTGGATCTCATTACAGATGGTTGTGAATCACCATGTCATTACTAGGAATTGAACTCAGGACCTCTGGAAGAGCAGTCAGTGCTCTTAACTGCTAAGCAATCTCTCCAGCCCCAACTCATACTTTTAATATATAGGCTCAACTGTAATAATTTAGTCACTGATTTTTCAGGAATGAAAATAAAAATATTGTATCTCATCTAGTTTCAGATAAAATGTACTAAATTAAAATTCTACTTACTTATAAACTGATGTTCCTTAGTCCAGACGTCATTTAATCACCGCTAAAATCTTAGGCCATACGTATCATCTCATTTTTGCTCAGTGGGAGAAGTGACACTAAAATTGAACCTCAGCCTGAAGTTACCCTCTGTCTTCCCAAGCAGCTTTTGGGCTTATTTAGAAAATGGGTCTCAGTTGTGCTGAATACTGATCACATTTTAAAATTACTTACTTGTTTTATTTCAAAATGACTAAGGCAGCTAAGAAAATGCCAGTACCATATGCTAAAATTGAAATAAATGAGGACATTATAACAAAGGGAAATATGAATGACAAAAAGTTTAAGATTAAGAAATTAAGAGTTATAGGAAATATTTTTAACAGAATAGAGGCTGTCCAAAAAATTATTACAAAATAGAATCATCACGAAGGACCTATAACACTCCAAGATGTGAATTCCTTCAGAAGTTCTCTCTGCTGTGGCCTGCTCTTTCCAGTGACATAGATGCCAACAATGGCAGAAACGCTGCCAATGCTGTGCTTCCTGATGATAACCAGGACCAAGCTGTCTCCAAGGAACGTGTTCCTAGAAACCCAGTTCCATTTACTACATGGTTTCTATAAACAGACATAGATTTTCAATTCCAAAAAGCAAATTCCTAAAGAAAAAAAATCTTTGTATCATAAAACCGCCAATTTGATTCACCTTAATATAGTTTAATTCCTATTAATATAGTATAGAAAATCTAGGTGAGAACTACAATAATGACCAATAGATTTTCTAGTTACAATGTATGTATATCCCACCAAAAATTCAATTCAAATTGAAGTAAACACACTTCAATAAACAAAACAATTATCCAATTTTAATCATATTATATATGAATTATGAAACAACACATAAAAATGTCAAACATCATCCAAGTATCAATCCTTCTTCAAACAACATCTCTATGACCTGTTTTGAAATGTGTCTTTTTGATTTGATCAAGATTGTATTGATTGTACTTGTATTGATTAATTTGAGTTCAAGTCAACTGTCTTCTTGGAAAGAAGCAAGATGTATCAACATGGTAAAAGAACAGTGCAAATTCTAACAAGATTTACCCCAATCCCAGCTTTTATCTTACATGTGCTTTTCAATCTGTAATATGAATTTCTCACTACTGTGATAAAATGGATACATAAACACATAACGCGAATGGCCTAAAGCACAATGTATCTGGTGTGCTTTCTGATACTTAAATTTATGTGCCTTGCTGGGAGGGGTGGTGTACAACTATAGCCCTGGCCCTTGGGAAACTGAACCCAGGAATTTAATATTTGGCAAGACAACAAGATCCTCTTAGCAAACACACAACTAGCTTCTAAATTGATTGACATTGTTGAAGACAAGCTAAGAAAAAGAAGTCTAACTCTATAGTGGTATCTGAATTGCATGTTCTGCATGCGCACATCTGTGTGATGTGTGTGAATTTAAATGACATGGTTCAGGTCTGAGCACCTTCAAGGCAGCTCAAAGATGCCTGTTATCCCAGTATCAATGGGCTCTGAAGCTCTCTTTGGTCTCCATAGGTACCAAGCATATACATGGTAGACAGACATTCAGGAAAGCAAAACATCCATACACATAAAAAACAAAACAAAAAACAAAACATGCAAACAAGCAAATAGCCAAATAACTTTCATTATCTGCTAATACTGGTTTTAATAAAATCTGGCTTTCAAAGCTGCATTTTATTCTATCACGTAAAATACTGCAAATATACAATTGGATATATTTTATTATTTAGACTTCCATATTTTCAGCATTATTTGTACATCTATATATAATATATACATGTATTTAACAAATATAATTATATTTTCTCAGATTAATATTGAAGATGAATAATTGAGTTTTATGTAGCAATTACAACATTTTGAAATTCTATGTTGTGCAAGGTAGGTTTTGGTGCTGTTGGATGTTTTAAAAACAGAAGTAAAGAATATCAAATAGAAAACCAGAAGTTACTATTAAAATACAGGTAAAAATAAACTGCCATTTCAACTAGGGTAATAGAGAAGTAAATAGTTTATAAGCAAGTCTTAGAAAACTATGACAAAATAGAATTTTAGTATATTAAGATTTAAGTAACAATACTAAGAAAGATGCTTACTATAAAATTCATATTAAATACATTTTTTCAATAAAAATATTTCATAAACTTCTGCCTCGTTTCAAAGATGCCCACTACAACACACTATACTTCTTGGAATGAGCCTATTCAATAGCTTCTTGTTTCACAGGACCTGTATAGATATCATTATTACTATAGAAAGGTCCAGGGCTGGAGAGATGGCTTAGTGGTTAAGAGCAGTGATTGCTCTTCCAGAGGTCCTGAGTTCAATTCCCAGCAACCACATTGTGGCTCACAACCATCTGTAATGGGATCCAATGCATTCTTCTGGTATGTCTGAAGACAACTACAGTACTCATATAAATAAATAAGTTGATTTATCTCTAATCATGTTACCATGATATGTAAAGTAGTATCAATGTACACTTACAGAACTATCTTACACAGCACACCAAACTGATGTGGGACTATCTTCACTACATATTTCCATATTTGAAGCTGGGTCTATGTGTCTGGATTTCCTTCTCCCAGTTAGTATGCAAAGAAGTGGGTTAACACGCTTTAAGAACAAGACAAATTTAAAATAGCAGACAGATTTCCTTTTGAGGTTAGCAATTCAATTTTGGTTGTTCGGTAGTGGTTGCCAAAGTACCATGTTAAGAAAGTTATTAAAGCCAGTGCCAGCTCACACTGCCTTAATTTAGATCTTGGCCATGAAACTTATTAGTCAAATTTAATCAAGCCTTCCTTCATATGAATCAGATTCACTATTTATTTAATGAAGCTAAGGCACAGACACTATGTTAGGAGATACATGTGTTGACTAAAAAAAAAAAAAAAAAAAGCCTGCAAAAGTTATGAGAGTTCACACTATCAGAGAAGTCAAACTGTTTTATAAAGTAACTGCAATGAAAAGGTCGCAAAGGAGCAGGCATAGACAAGTTAGTAAAGCCTGCTCTATTCAAATCCTAATACAGCACTTCTATAGAAGATCACTTCAGACATCAATTCTGAAGGATAAATATGGGTTCACGTGGTAGGCAAAAGCTGAAGATCATTCTGAAAGATTAGTATGGTCTGAAACTTGCAGTCTTTCTTCTGGGGTACAATTATAAGCAGTTCTGTACCACTGGAGCTTAAGGATAAGGTGGGGACTAATAATCTAATGATGCAGAAATAAATCTTAAATTAACACTATTTATGTGCTGTTCTGCTCAAGTCAACAGGAACTGGTGCCCCTTCCCCACCAGTGCTGGGGATGGAGTTTGGACATGAGCATACTCGGCAAGCTCTCTACCTCTGAGCTACATCATAGCAGCCACTGGTAAAAACCTACTCTGATAGATAAGTAATCATGGCGATGCTTTACAGTGGCTGACTGGTAACAAATGGATCACCAGACACTTTACTAGGGCCTGAAAATACCATGCACACCTCCACCAGACCCTCATCTAGTTCCATGCAAGTCACTTTCACTTCAGTCCTTGAAACATCAAATTGTTGTTTTGGCATCTGCACAATTGGACCATTTGTTTGGTCACTATTTCTTTTCTCTCTGAAAGTCTAATCCTCATATATATATATATATATATATATATATATATATATATATTTCCGAGAGTAGTACACGATCCTCTGGAAAGCTTGTATGCACACTCACAGATGTTCATTTGAATGGACACTGCTTGTTCTTGAAATGCTTATTCCTCTGGCACCTCACTAACTACTTATATCACCCAACTTCCTCCCCCTGGTGTTTTGAATTTTGTGAGAACAATGAAATAGAAGAAGGCAGAAAGGATCAGTTATTAGAAACTGGTGATTTACGTAAAGCAAGTTTGTACTGCTTATCGCCAAACATAATTTCACCTTGCTACTTAGAACAGAATAGTATTTCAGCTGAAGAAATAGCTGAAGTAGAATTGGTCACTGCCCTTAGCAACTTGACCGCAAAAGCTCAGACCTGTTGATTGTAACATATGTCTTTCAAACGTAAAAGCCTCAAAGCTACCTGCCACAGGTGCTCTATAAACCCTACTCATGTGCTTGCTCATGTCACCTTGTGGTTTTAGAGTATGCAAAATGAGAATGCAAATTGTACTCGGAAACCAAGTCTTTCAGGAGGTACCACAGCTATGGCCTCCAGTGAATACATGCCTTTCATTCTCACTAGTGTCAGGGTGCTCATTCCATAGAGATTCTTGCAACAGCTGCTCATTTCTAGTTTGATGACTATATCTACAATGTGCAGCACAATACTGAAACAAAGAAGACTCTTAAATGAATACAAGATGTAGGCTGAGAGGCTGGCAGCAGACCAATAAAAATTATTGAACACGAAGAGAATAATCAGAAAAGAAATATAAGTTAAATGCGGTGACTTACTAATTGTCAGAGGAGTAAAAGATAAGAAGAGATTGTTAGAAATAAAGAATTAAAGGAAAATTCAAAATTTGAAAAAACAAACAGGGCTATAATACCAAGAAAAACACTTCCTGGTGGTCACTGAGCACCGAGCTACTCTACCAATCTCTACTGTACCCCTCCACACATGGCCAGCAGAAGGGCTACCATTCTTTCTGCAAAATGTAAAGCACATTAATACTTCATAGCCTGCATATCTTGGACACATCTTGCCCAGATATTTATATGACTCATTCTATCAATTCTTCTGACGATTGGTTATTTAAGAGGTGCCTTATTTAGAACTAAAACCCTATTCTAATTCCTTGGCAATCTTTACTGATTCATTTTCCTCTACAAAACTGATCAACATCAGACACACAATATAATTTATTTGTTCAGTTTCTTTCATTAGAAATATAAATTGCTTAAAAAGTAAGGATACATTTATTTTTAATTTAATTCATTACTATGCTCTGTCTAGAATTCTGTAGGTAGTCAACAAACATTGGTTTAATTATTGATGAGTGAATGAAGGAATGAAACAGGGTACTTATATTGGAATGAGGAAAAGACATTAAGAGACACAGGACCAGAAGTCTTTTGTGAGATTGTTACGCCTAGAAATGGTAGGGAAGTATCAGCCAAAATGCCTCCACCACGTGGCTGCTTAAAAAAGACCTGATAAAGGACAATATCAAGGACATGCTGCCATGTAAGGAGGAAATTCCACGGGACTCCACAGTAGACAGAGACCATGGGTAAATAAGGAATGGTCAGAGAGGGAGCATTAGTCATCCTCAGGGATGAGGTCCTAGTGGTTGATCCTGAAATCATGTACAGATAAGTATCACTAATCAAACTCAGTAGATGTTACATATTTATGCATGTGTATGTATGTAACATTAACAATCAAAGAAAAAGCCAATGTGAATTTGAAAGTGAGTGAGGGTGGGATGTGAGAAGAGCTGTAGGAGGAGGAAGGAGAGAAATGATATAAATATATGTTAATTTAAAAAATGTAGAAAGCAAAATGTACCAAAAAATACCAACTAACTAAATCTGAACACTCTTTTATCATTATGCATTGGTCTCCAAGGTTAACTATGCAGCCACGTATAGTGAAGAGTATCGAGTACTCTTCTCTAGACAGCATTATAAATATGTAATAATCACTAACACTAGTTAAAATACTGGTTAGAACCAAAGGGAGTAGGTACTTATGGTAGAAACTTTATTCACAATATATTTTTAAAATGTTTGGATCATTTGAGTTTCTTTAAAAATATATTTATGGACTGGTAGCATGAACACAGTAATAGTAATAGCAGAAAATTATCAAATTCAACCTTTATCAGAACATTAAGAATTAAAGGCTTGAAAGAATCCAAAGAGTGTTTATTAAATTACAGTGTCTGCATCTCAAAACAACACAGGAACAAACTAACAAAGGGGAAAAGAAGTGCCTAAATCTCAAGAAAATACTAAGACACTTCTCCATCTCTTCCCTAGCTCTGGAGTAGCATGAATATCATATCACTCTGGCAGCTGAGTAAACCTATAGGCAGCAGCAGTTGATACACCAGTTTTAGTGACGACAGCTCTCCAATACTCGTTACTCAGAACTTTTGTTATTTTTGACCTGCTAGTTCACTTATCTCCACACTACTCTTCATTTCAGCTCACCAAAGTCTACCACTGTCCAAACATTTTTTCTAGAGCACTTTTCAAAGCAATTGTATCTTTTCCCCCTGAGATTTAAATATCACTCTCCAGGTTAAGCACTGAAAAGAAAACATATTAAACAAGAATATACTTTTAGCATGCAATATATCACAGATAAAGAAATTAAGATCTTTAAGCACAAACTCATACCCATACTAAAATTTCAAAAACCATCAATATTCTGGCAAAAGTAATAAAAAGAGTCCTTGAAACCAAAGAGAATACTACACAGAAATTTTAATCCATATAGAAGAATAATGAATACTAAAAATGCTCAATAGTATAAAGGTTTATATGAATGCAGATTAATACAATATATTATTCATATTCATACAATATATTATTCATACATATATATTATTCATACAATTTGTATATGTAAGCATATATATATATATATATATATATATATATATATATATATATACACACACACACACATACATCACACACACACACACACAAACATTTTTGTTTGCATTTTCCCACCAATCTGTTTTAAAAGACAAAGACATAATTTAAAATTGTTTGACTAGGTTTACATGTAGAAATATAATCTGAAGAACATTAGTATAAATTAGATAGAGACTGAATAAAATTATACAAAATCAAAGTTTTGGAATTTTAATTAGGTAGTATTAATCTGAGTTAAGTTGTTTTAGGTTATGATGTTAATTAGAACCACAAGAAAAAGCAGCAAGAAAACAACACTAAAACATAGAGCAACAGAAACAATGATTGAGGGCTTGGAAGATGACTTAGTCAGAAAAGAGCTTGCTGTGCAAGCATAAGGACCTCAATTTGGATTCCCAGCACCCACCTTAAATACTAAGTATGACAGAGCCTGCTTGCAATCTCAGAACTGGAAAAGCAAAGACAGCAGGACTTGGCAGCCAATCTAGCCAGTATGAGTTTCTGGTTCAGTCAGAGACCCTTTGTCAGAAAATTAAGAGGTGAGGTGAATGAGGAAGAAAACTGACTATTCACTGGACCTTCACACTTGCAGCCATAAACATGTACATGTGTACACACTCCCCGCCATACAGACAGACAGACAGACAGACAGACAGACAGACAGATACACACACACACACACACACACACACACACACACACACACACACACACAAAAGGGAAACAATAAGGGAGTTAAAATAGAATGTTAAAAATTACTTGTCCAAGGTTCAAACTTTGGTAGAGTGACAACTAAGAGATTGAAAAAGTCTTAGAAATGAGATCATAGTCACCACTTCTCTGGAAACACTGGAGAAAAGTTCAAGATGCCATATAATACCAGGGATGCAGTCCAGTGTTTCCATATATTAACTTTTACTCTATTGAAAAGACCTTGACAATTAATATTTACCAGTGGACCCATAGCTAGTCTTCCAAGGCCATCTCAGAATTTGGAAAGAAGCAATGTGAACACTTACAAACCCAGTTACAGTCCATTCTCTACCCAGATGGTGCCTATGGAAACCTATTACATGAAACTGTATGTCTTATGATTACAGATACAATGGGATGGGCTGTAACTTCATGGAGATGACCTTTTACTCAGACTTGTACAGGAAGTTGACAAAAGCAGCAGAGAAGCACTTCAATCCGTTTTAAGTGTTCCACACTCTTCTGCCTGTCATCATGAAGAAGGATGCTATGTTTTCAGCTGTGTCTAACAGTTGAAAGTCTGTTTGAAGTAGTAAATCACGTTTCTTGATTAATATACAGTTTACAAAGGTGTTTACAGTTTTGGCATTAATCATGACTATAAAATATCTTTATTGAAGATTACAGTCAGATGGTGAAGACCCTAAAGCCTCCACGGATCCAGAAGACAAAAAAAAAATTAACAATAAAATATTGACTGATGCTCTTGTTTTTGTTGTTATCCTGGATGATACTTACTTCATTTGAGTAGCACTAAAGTGATGAAGCATCTCACAGTACCAACTACACGTTCTAAGTGTGAACACAATGGTTTTGGTTGCTGTAGTAGTTGAAGAAGAGAATTCTTTCCTTGCTGGTGTTAGGCTGCATTCCTGTTGATTTTGGTGATCAAAGAAAATTCTAACCCTCAAACTGGGTAAACATCATTGTTCAGAGACATAATCTAAGTGAAACTGCTAACTGCAATAATCTTTTACCATCTCAACACTGACTATGATAGCTTATCTTTTGGGTGAACAAGAAAATGCCTTTGAATCTGTTTTCCTTGAGAACAAATATGTTTTGTTGCATGTATTACACCTTCCTAGACAGGAAGAACTAAAAATAAAAATGATTTTCGATGCCTTATATGTTTGCATGCAGTTGAAGAATTCACTACAACTGTAAACACTATTTCTTAAAGATAATAATCTACAGTCCAACAATAACCTATGTTATCAGTTATTCCAGAAATCATTTAAGCCTTTAGACTTACTGGAAGAATAGAACTAAGTAACTCCAGAACATTTAATATGTTTAAGTAGGGAACATTGATGCTTTTATATGTACACGTGAATGCGTATGTGCGTGCATGTGAGAAAGCATGCATGCTTCTATGGAGGCCCGAGGTTGATGTTAGGATTCCTTTCCTTGATTGTTCCCACATATTCATTTAATTTAAGTACTTATTTGAGTCAGGTCTTTCACTGAATCTCATACCTAGATTTCGTTAGACTATACTGGGATGCAATCCGCTACAACCTCTGCTTCTGCCCACCCCAATTTATGTTACAACTGCACATGAGCGAACACCCTGGCTTTTACAATCCAATTAAAGTTCTCATGCTGTACAGCAAACACTTCACTCACTGACTCACCTGTTTGTTTTCTTTGTTTAGTTTTGCCTTTTAGTGAGAGCATCTCACCATGTAAACACTATTATGCAATGCAAGTGTGTTAGATTTACTTTAAAAAACAATATACTATCACCACAAATATTTTATAATGCTATCTTTTATTCTAGTTTTAAACTTATCTTTAAAAAGTCATCAAATATATCAGAGGACTTCTAGGCATAGTGGCACATACCTTTAATCCTAACATTTAGAAAGCAGAAGCAGGTGAAACTCTGAGTTTGAGGCCAGTCTGGTCTACAAAGAGAGGTCTAAGTCAGCTTGAGCTACAGAGAGATGCCTGTCACAAACCATATATATATATGTACTTGTTTATATGTTTATATATTTATATATGGGATAGACTTGGAATGACAAAGGATATCTCTGTTTCTCTGTCTAAGAATCAGAATATACAAAATATTTACTTTATTTTCCTCTATTCAAAAGTTAAGCCAAGCTGGCATTTAATGATATAGTTAGCTTTAGAAACAGTGATTTTAAGGTTTTCATGGATTCTTTGCTTTTATCTACTGCAATTACTCTTAAAAAATTCCACATTTAGGTTTTCTCTAACAATGAAAAGATATTATATTGCATATACATTTATTTTATTTTTTTTCTATGAGGTTAGATGAATATCCTCAAATGTCAGAAATCCAGCAAAACAAGAAACAGCTGGTAGTCCTGGAGGACTAGAGATGGAAAGACAAATACGGAAAGCAAAGATCAACAGGGTAGATGTAATTCCTACCCAAACACCAATTATTAACAGATTTTAGCATAGAATGATATTGGCAGAATGGAAAATAGACCTGACCCAATTACACACTATCCATTATATATATACATGTATATGTATGTATGTATACATATATATAGTACAAGGGTATCAAATATCAAAAGTAAAAACATACAAAACATTATTTACATTAAATCAAAAAATTACCTTACATAATATCAGACAAAATGTCCTTTAGAATTTAAAAGAGATACAGAAGGTCAGCCATGTCAGGTTAGGCCAAGCCTATAATCCCACTAGGAGAGGTGTAGTCAGGAGCATCAAGAATTTACGGGCAACCTCAGCTACACAGTAAGTTCAAGTTATAACTAAGTTACAGAAACTCTGAAGCAATATATGACTCAAGCAAAGAAACAAGTAAGATAGATTTACAATTCTCTCTCTCTCTCTCTCTCTCTCTCTCTCTCTCTCTCTCTCTCTCTCTCACACACACACACACACACACACACTTTGAATTAATGGAGGCAGGCTGCTTCTGCCTCCTGAATGTGGGAGATAAATGCATGTTGCACCACACCCAGATACAGATATACTTGTCATTCAAAGACAGAAAAGCAATCCAGAGAGCTGGACAAGACGCATTTGTATTGGAAGGACTTATAATCAAGACAAAGATATTTTTAATAGTAAAAGTGTCAGGAAGACAAAGCTATTAGGCACAAATAAGCCTAATAAAAAAGTTCCAGAAATCATAGAACTGAAGAGAAAAAAAAGACACGTTAGCAGTGATTGGAGACTTAGCTAATCTTTCAATAATGAGTGATATAAGTAAGCAGAAAACCAACAAAAAACAGAAGACAGGAGTAACATAATAAACCGATTAGGCATAGTACATATGAGAATACTCTGTCCAACAAGAGCGTGAAAACCATTTGTCATAATGAACTTCATTTGTCAACACATTTGGCGAAGAGGGGACCTCACCTGCATCTATCAGACTGGGCTGTGGGCGTGACCGCAGGACATTTTATGATAGCTAATTGATGTGGAAAGGGTCCAGTCCACTGTGTCATAGCATCCCTAGGCAGATGGGCCAGTACTGTATAAGAAAAGTAGCTGAGCAAGGCAAGAAAAACAAGTCAAGGGAAGCAAGCTAGTAAGGAACATTCTTTCATTGTCTCTTCTTTATTTCCTGCCTTGGCATCCCTGAAAGATGGATTGTAAAGCATCAGACCGAATTGCTTTTGGTCATAGTGTTCATCACAGCAACAGAAACCTAATTAAAACACCATTCTTCTCAAGTGAATATGGGCATTCACACATAAAAAAATTTAACAATATTCATAAATAGCCACCAGGTCAAAAAGTATCTTGAGGGAAACAGGAAAAGTTTACATTAAAAAAAATATTTAAAAATGAGTCTAATAAAATCCAAATCAGATATTAGGAAAGAGTAAAAAAAAATGAGGAGGAAGAGGAGGACAAGGAGTATGAGGAGGAAGAGAAAGAGTGAAATTCAGATTTAAGTAAGTGAAACACAAGAAGGAAGTGATCCCAAGTTGGTAATATAGAAAGAAACTGTGTATCAGCTAGAGTGATAAACAACACTTAAATTACTAAAATCAAGAGTAACTTGAGGGACTGGAGAGATGGCTGAGAAGCTAAGGACACTGTTCTTGCAGACACCCAGGGTTCAGTCCTAGTACCTAAAAAACAACTCACAATCATCTGTAACTCCACTTTCAGGGTCTCTGCCAGCACCAGCCACACATGTAGTGCACATACTAACACTTGGGCAAAACAGAGTCCACACAAAATAAAATAAACAAACATAAAATAAAAATGTAAACACAGAGCATCTTGAGCATAATCAACAGTTATGAACATAAATAAGGAGGTATCAATAAATTAGGTAATACATGAAACAAAGGCATTCAATAAAATACTTCCTTGCTATTTTAAATGATCTATATTATATCAATAAATGATTGCATCTTAATTTTGCAAAAGAAAGACTACTGTTTTATTTATTGTTATGGAGATAGGGTCTTACTTCATAGCCCAGAATAGCTTTAAAGTCAAAATGCTTTTATCTCGAATCTCTGAGTACTACAAATATAGGCGTGCACCATTACACTGAACTGCTGCAATACTTCTATAATTTATATAATTTTAATGAAAATACTAAAAGACTAACACTTTCTACCCAATTCATCTCTATTTTCCCTGTCCCAAGAGTCAACTGCTTTTATCTGTTTTGTTTTTGTTTGTTTGTTTAAATCTAGCATTAATTTTACAATAGTTCTTGATCTTTTGTTTCTTTCTTCATTCATCAGATTTAGTCAGCAATGGCTGTATCAAAATTATGGATGAATATACTTCCTGTGTCAATAGTTTACATTTCTTAAATACTGTTAAAATCTGGGGTTCAATGGGTGGCTATTGTTTGGGTACTGATGGCTTATAAACAGCAAAGGCCAAGAAATGAATTAGAATAGTGACTTCTTATTCTGGAGGTAACTAGGTACAACATTTTACATATTCCCAGTTTATGTACATTATAAGTTTTATGTGTTTTCAACATCAACAGTAGCTGTATATAGATATATTGTTCTTGATGCTAAAACAGTCCCTACTGGTTCCTGAAGAACTCTTCTCTGAAATGGCTTGCTTGTAGGGTATAATATTGAATTGGTTTCTTTAGCTTATTACATACAGAAAAATTTTTGCCCTTCCCTGAATGGAGTATATTGTTCAATTTATGTGTTTGTCTTTTTTGATTAACTTGAATATTTCTATAAATGTTGTCTAGTAGTTTATTAAGTAAATATTCCATGGAAAACAAACAAAAACAAAGAAAAACTTGTTCTGAAGGTGGGAGCTAGTCTTCTCTATATTCTATTATATATCTAATAAACATTACATAATCCAGTGTAATTATCATTTGAAGAATGTGATTCATAACTGTAATACTTTTTGGAATACTTTCTGTGCAGCCTATGTTACTGGCATGTGAATCTCTGTGCTTCCTTTGATGTAGTTTTTGTGTTTCCCGTGTCATCCTCAGTGAGCCTCATCAGGCTGAAGGCTATATTCTCCTAGTTCTGTGGAAGTACTAGGTCACTTCTCAGTCTCAGATCCCTTCTTTACTGACATTTCATTGTTTTCTTCTCCGATCATGTGTACGTTCTGTTTTCTTCTGAGTCTCATATGTTCAATGTGATAAGCTTCAGTAAAGACTCACAGGTTATTTTGAGTTTTATATTTTAATTCTTTGCTTATTCAATTTTCTTGGGAGGGTTCTGCAATTACTTTTAGGGTATTTTTATTTTCTATTTTGATATTTGCTATATTTTAAAATTAAAGTACCTGACTTTTTACTATTGAAAATTCTTAAGTAACATGCTAGTTTATTTAATGTTGATATTATTTTGTAGAATTTTTTTTTTTTGGCTTACTTTAGTCAATATTTAATTTCTTTTTTTTCCCATTTTTTATTGGATATTGTATTTATACTAGATGCTATCCACTTTCCCCACTCCCCCCATTAGAAAAGCCCTATCCATGCTCCCTTTTCCTTTTTGCATTTATACACTTTTTAAAAATGTTAATCAAAGGCTTTATAAGTTTGGTAATGCTCAATCAGAGGTGTAACCCACTACCCAACCTAGATATATCAACTATCTTTGACTGGTGGAGATACGTGAACATCTGCCTCCCTGTCTCCCCCTCTTTCTCTCTCTCATCACCTAGCTTCTCCTCTTCTTCTTCTCCTCCTCTCCATACTCCTTCTCTTCCTCTCAGTACTCCTCCCACCTTAGCTCCTCCTACATAGCACCCTTCCTGTTAAAATAAAAATTTTCTCTCAAAATACATTTAGAGCATAATTATGCCTATTTGTACCAGCGAGATACAAGATAGTCCTAATACCCAGTCCATCATTTTGTTGACTAACCAGAACCTCTGTCATCTATCCTAACTAAAACACTTAGTTCTGAACCTGGCGTTTTCCTTGGCTTTAGAATGAATGTCAGCTGAAAACCACTCAAATCTTTTCTCTCAAGGTAAATAGTCAGGATTGGCTATGAGACTATAAGTTTTCAACCCTGTCAGAGATCCAGAATGACTGAGTTAACTATACTTGTGGGAAGCACAAAGCATAGCTTCTAAACCTTAGCCAATTTGAGAATATTTTTCTCTAACCATGTTTACTTCTTGTTTATTTTACACTTAATATTTTGTCTACTTTCACTGTCATTTTCCTCATGATTCTATTGAATACTTTTTTGTTTGTTTGCTGAAAGCTTTCCTTAAAATTATTGGACAACTTTAGAGTTGACAACTGAAACTTCATTCATAAAGACTGAAATACCAAAAACAATTCAGTGGGTAAGACTCTGCCTCTGCTTTATATCACTAAGAACTAATCTGGCTAATTTCATATAAAAATGAAGGGCTTAGGAATAATTTAACCAAGGATATGAAACATCTGTACCTTGACTAATATAAAATACTAATGAGAGAAACCAAAAGAAGAAACATATGTAGCAACATACATCATCATGGGTTAACGGGGGCTATACTGTGAAAATGTCTATGGAACTAATGTGACACACAATTCAATATATCATTGTAAACAGAGTTATTCTTTTATATGTGAGGAAAAGGCAGTCCTAAACAATGTATGTATAGATCCAGACAAGACCCAATGCTACATATTCAAGACAAATAAGCCACATTGAGCTAAAATACTAAAAATGGAAGCATGACACTCCTTAATTTCAAAATATAAAGTTATAATAATAAAAAGAAGTTACAAAAACAGAAAGATTTACTAATAGAATAGGACATCCAAGAAGTACTCAAGAATTTTGTAGTCAACTGATTTTCAACAAAGTCGTCAAATATGTACAGTGGAGGAAAATGTACTTTCAATAAATGGCTTTGGATGGTTATACTGAGAAGATTAAAATTGTACACCATGTTTTAAAATTATCTTTATCATATATAAAAATTAACTACAATTGGGTGAGAGTCTTAAACATAAAACCTACAATAATAATGCTACATAGTCTATAACATTGTTTTAGAAAATTATTTCTTAGGACTCCAAAACCACAAGGAACAAGAGAATAACTGCCATAAGGGACTGTATGAACTAAGAGATTGTGACAAAAGAAGCAAATAACCTACTAAGAGGAAATAGTTCTCCCACCATATAGGTGAAGAACAAGCTAGTCTCCAAAATATATGTTTCTAATATAAGTAAAGAAAAAAAAAGAATATTAAAAGTAAGTACAGGATCTAAATATGTATTTCTCAAAAGTCAAGATGGGTCTGCCAAACACATAATTAAAAATAATAAAAAATCTGTTAATTACCAAGAAAATACAAACAAAACCAAATGGGGATATCATCCTATGTCCATCAAGATGGTTATTAGGAGTTATTGTCCCTACGTCAAAATTCCCTAATGTTCTTCTTTTATAAAGATCCTAGGTGGGTCAGAATTGTTCCTACAGAATAGGTTGGCAACAGAAAAGGACCTTCTGTGATGTACCAAGTTGTCACTCAAGACACATCCAACATTCATGGCACTACATCCATGGTGTAGTCTTACACACACAGGCTCCACAGGCTTTCACTAAGAGATGTGAAATTCCATGTAGCCCTGACTCATGGAGTAACGCTTTTAAATCTTTCCTCTGTTCTGTTAGTACTGTCAACTTGACATAAACTGGAGTTATCTGAGAAGAGGGATAATTAATTGAGGGATCGCGTCTCTAAGATTTTCTGTAGGCAAGTCTGTGGGGGCACACTTGTTTTCATTAAGTGTTCACATGGGAGGGCTCAGTCTTCTTCTATGAGTGTTGCCTGGGGGAAGTGGTCTTGGGTTGTATAGGAAACATGGCTGAGCAAGCCATGGGAGCAAGCCAGTATAAAACTTCCCCCACGGCCTTTGCCTCTCTGTGCTTGTATTCCTGCCCTGATTTCCATTAGTGACCATCTAGGATCAAGCTCTGTAAGTCAAATAAACCCTTGCCTTCCCCAGCTTGCTGTCTGTTCAGTGTTTAATCATAGCAACAGAAACCAAATTAGGACAACCCCTTTTCATATCTGTTTGTTCATATCTAGATATGTAATAAGGATGAAGATACATACAATAAGCTATATACTTTGATAACTAATGCTCCTATTACAAAACTTAAAAAAATGTACCTGATGCTAATGTGAACTACCATAATCAAAGTGATAAAACTACCCCATAAAGGTTATTTTCAAAATAAAAATGACAACAGAAGTTGGCAAAAATCTAGAGAAAATGGAACAAACATATACCGTTGGTGGGAATGAAGTAAGGTATATTCTGTAAAATAATAAGGAAAATAATTATGAAAGATGCTTAAAAACAATTTAAAGATAGAATATCACCTAGCAGTCTTGCTAAGCTAAGATAGTGGGTAAAGAGTTGAAAGCAGCTGAGGAAAGACTGGTACCCTCATGTATATTTCAACATTATAAACACAGGCAAGATTTAAAGAAATCTCAGTGTCCACTAATGAATGACTGATTTAGAAAAATGTGCTACACATATAGAATGAATATTACATGTCTGTATAGTGAAAAAATCTTAGCATATATAACAACATGAATGGATCATGAAAGACATGATAAGAAGTTAGAAATAACAAAGTTTGATCTCATTAATGTAGAATCTCATGGAAATAGTGGAAAGGTGGTTATGAGAGACAAAGTAGAGGCTCAAGAATATGAGGAATAGGAAAATGATGCTGTGTCTCCACCAGTCAAAGACAGTTTTTATATCTAGATTGGGTACTGGGTTACACTTCTGATTGAGCATTACCAATCGTATAGATCCTTTGATTAACATTTTAAAAAAATTGTATAAAAGCAAAAAGGAAAAGGGGGGCATGGGACGGGGGGGGGGAAATGGGGAAATGGGATGGCATCTTAAATGTAAATAAAATATAAAATTAAAAAAAAAGGAAAATGATGTTGACTTTGGAGTTCACAGTTCTAGTTAGACAAAGTTTACCTTTCAGGGCTCCAGGGTACTGCATAGTGACCATCATTAATACTGTTCTTCATATGCATTCAAAATGCTAAGCAATGTTAAATATTCTCACTATAAAATATTAATTACTAAGCTGAAAGATATGCTAATTGGCTAGATTTAATCATTCTACAATGTATACACAAATCAAAACATGGTATATCCCATAAATATATGTAGTTGTTTGTCAACTAAAAACTGAGCAACCCCAAATTATTCTATAATTAAATTAAATTATACTTTTAAATGTGTCTATTTTAAAATGCATTATCTTTAATAAAGTGCAAATTATTTAAGACATTTCCATGGGTTTTCACAATATGTAAAATGTGTTTTTACATCCTACTTACATGAAAATGCATTAGGATTAAAGTACTTTGGAAAGGAAAGCACTTTAAAATTCAAATTCTAAATAGCACTGATTCAGGTAACTATAGCACAAGGAAAGATTATGAGAAATTGTAAGATCAACTTTTATATTTTGCAGAATTTAAAATAGCATTTGAGTATTTCCCTCAGAAGATTAAAAAAAATGTCAACAGATAATTACTTGCATGTGGAACTAAAAAAGTCTAAATAAACTCACCCAAATGGTCAAATATTTAAAATCATTACATAAGCCTATTGCCCGAAAATGAATTCTTTTTATATACTTTTGTATAGATCAATCTACACTACTATATACTTGGCATTTAGTATTTTCAAATGCATGTTTTTCTAAAATTCAAACTAAACAGTCATTACTATTATGCATAGGGAAACACAATGCATAGAGGATAATATCTAAGTCACAGCTCTCATAGATATGGTTAAAAAAATTCTGAATAAAGAAAAAAGAATTGGCTTCCAGCCCAGTACCAGCATTTTGAATCTGGCAAATGCTTTTAATTTCTCTGTGCTGTCTTTTCATTGTCAACCAATCTATCTTCAGTTTGTTGGGATTGAACCCAGAACCTTACTAAGTATAACACTCTAGGTAAGAGCTATACAACTGAGACACATTCCTGGCTATTAAAGGATTGAAAGCATATTTACCTCAAGGAAATATTTTACAGAAAGATTATTCTCTAATAGATAATTTAGGCAGCATTTGTAGCATTGAAATTCAGTCCTTAACAGATATCAGTTACTTTTTCTCACGGGCTGATGGTGAATAGGGAAGGCAAGGAAAGACAGAGACTGAGGCTCAGTGGCACACAAATACATACATCATTCATCATATCCAGGGACACAGACTTACAGGACTGCTGCTGAGGGACAGGCACATTGTACCAGGTAAAGAGAGGAGGATGCTGTCTGAGAAGGACTCTAAGAGCACAGTGGCCTAACTTGACAGCAAAACAGGTGTGATCAGCTTTAAAACATATCCTGAAACTTGAAGTGTGATCTGATGCCCAGAAAAACTGAGGAATTAAAAAGTAATACATAGGCCATAATTATTGGCACTTAACATTAAATGGAATATCTCAAAATGTGAAGAAGTAGGAAATCTTCAAGGGAAAACAAAAATAGAAATTGCATCAAAGGGGAAAAAAAAACTTTGCTAAGAAAAAAAAATCTGTAAGAATGAAAATATCTTTCAGGAAGGAAGAAATAACAAAAGCAAAGTTTCTCCATTTGAAGAAGAATTAAATATGTGACTGAAAGAGCTCACAGAATTCCATGAAGATTCGTTAAAATAAGGCAGAAAATAAGATGGCTTTTAGTGAAATTTCTGACAGAAAATGTTATGAACTTCCAGAAAGAATAAGTTACATACAAAATAAATGTAAAATCATATCTTAGTTTATATTCCAATTATGTGAAGTTGAAAGTTATAAGAATATTGAGAGAAAAACAAAACAAAACAAAAAAACCAAAACACTAAATATAGGCCACCAAATTATTGTTTGTCCAAAGTTGATTAAAAGGTAATTCTGAATAAGGGAAAACTGAGAGAACAGATGACTCCTTGTGGTAGTTGGATGAAAATGGACCCATAGGCACTATTAGGTATGTCCTTGTTGAAGTGGCTCTGTTGGAGGAAGTGTGTTCCAATTTCTTTCTGTTTCCTGCTTATCCATATGGAGACCTCTCAGCTCCTTTTTTAGTACCAGATCTGCCTGCAGGCCACCATGCATCCTTTCATGAAAATAATGGACTAAACCTCTGAATCTCTAAGCCAGCCTCAAATAAAAAAATAATAAATTATTTTTCTTTATATGAGTTGCCATGTTCATGGTGTCTCTTCATAGCAAGAGAAACCCCAAGATACAAGTTGGTATCCAGGACTGGGTTATTGCTGTGTAGGCCAGGCCATGTTTGTGTTGGAGGAATGTGGACTCTGGAACACTGGTTTATGAAAGCAGTGAAGAATTCTTTGTTTAACTCTGTACCCCATTTTTAATAGGGTTATTTGGTTGTCTGGAGTGTATTTTGAGTTCTTTGTATTTATTGGATATTAGCCCTCTACTGGATGTGGGATTGGTAAAGATCTTTTCCCAATCTGTTGGTTGCCATTTTGTCCTATTGATAGTTTCCTTTGCCTTACAGAAACTTTGCAATTTTATGAGGTCCCATTTGTCAATTCTTGATCTTAGAGCATAAGCCATTGGTGTTCTGTTCAGGAACTTTCCCCTGTGCCTAGGTATTCGAGGGTCTTCCCCAACTTCTCTTCTATTAGTTTCAGTGTATCTAGCTTTATGTAAAGGTCCTTTATCCACTTCGACTTGAGCTTTGTACAAGGAGATAAGAATGGATTGATTTGCATTCTTCTACTTGCAGACCTCCAGTTGAACCAGCACCATTTGTTGAAAATGCTGTCCTTTTTCCACTGGATGGTTTTAGCCCCTTTGTCCAAGATCAAGTGACCATAGTATGTGGGTTCATTTCTGGGCTGTCAATTCTATTCCATTGATCTTTTGCCTGTCTCTATACCAATACCATGTAGTTTTTATCACTATTGTTCTGTAATACAGCTTGGGGTCAGGGATGGTGATTCCTTCAGAAGTTCTTTTATTGGTAGGAATACTTGCTATCCTGGGTTTTTTTTTGTTATTCCAAATGAATTTGCAAATTGCTCTTTCTATCTCTATGAAGAATTGATTTTGAATTTTGATGGGGATTGCATTGAATTTGTAGATTGCTTTTGAAAGGATGGCCATTTTTACTGTATTAATCCTGCCAATCAAGGAGCATGGGAGATCTTTCCACCTTCTGAGATCTTCTTCGATTTCTTTCTTCAGAGACTTGAAGTTCTTGTCATACAGATCTTTCACTTGCTTGGTTAGATTCACACAAAGATACTTTATATTATTTGTGACTATTGTGAAGTGTGTCATTTTCCTAATTTCTTTCTCAGCCTGTTCATCCTTCGAGTAGAGGAAGGAAAGCAGGAAAGCTACTGATTTGTTTGAGTTAATTTTATATCCAGCCACTTTGCTGAAGTTGTCTATCAAGTTTAGAAGTTCTCTGGTGGAAGTTTTGGGGTCACTTAAGTATACTATCATATCATCTGCAAATAGTGAAATTTCGACTTCTTCCTATTTGTATCCCTTTGACTTCCTTTTGCTGTGTAATTGCTCTGGCTAAGACTTCCAATACTATATTGAATAGGTAGAGAAAGAATGGACAGCCTTGTCTAGTCCCTGATTTTAGTAGGATTGCTTCAAGTTTCTCTCCATTTAGTTTGATGTTGGCTACTGGCTTGCTGTATATTGCTTTTACCATGTTTAGGTATGGGCCTTAAATTCCTGATCTTTCTAAGACTTTTACCATGAAGGGATGTTGAATTTTGTCAAATGCTTTCTTAGCATCTACTGAAATAATTATGTGTTTTTTTTCTTTAAGTTTATTTATATAGTGGATTACATTGATTGACTTGGCTGAGAAGCACCTAAAAAATGTTCAGCATCCTAGGTCATCAGGGAAATGCAAATCAAAACAACCCAGAGATTCCACCTCACAGCAGTCAGAATGGGTAAGATCAAAAACTGAGGTGACAGCAGATGCTGGCAAAAATATGGAGAAAGAGAACACTCCCCCATTGTTGGTGGGATTGCAAGCTGGTACAACCACTCTGGAAATCAGTCTGGCGGTTCCTCAGAAAATTGGACATAGCATTACCTGAGGATCCAGCTATATAACTCCTGGGCATATACCAAGAAGATGCTCCAACATATAACAAGGACATATGCTACACTATGTTCATAGCAGCCTTATTTATAATAGCCAGAAGTTGGAAAGAACCCAGACGTCCTTCAACAGAGGAATGGATACAGAAAATGTGGTACATTTACACAATGGAATATTATCCAGCTATTAACAACAATGAATTCATGAAATTCTTAGGCAAATGGATCGAACTACCAAATATCCTGAGTGAGGTAACCCAATCACAAAAGAACACACATAGTATGCACTCACTGATAAGTGGCTATTAGCCCAAAAGCTCACAGTACCCAAGATACAACTCACAGAACACGTGAAGCTCATGAAGAAGCAAGACCAAAGTGTGGGTGCTTCTGTTCTTCTTAGAAGGAATAACAAAATACTCATAGGAGCAAATATGGAGACCAAACGTAGGACAGAAACTGAAGGAGAGGTTGTCTGGAGACTATCCCACCTGGGTATCCATCTCATGTGTAGTCACCAAAGATAGATGCTGATGTGGATATTAGGAAATACATGCTGACAGGAGGCTGATATAGCTGTCTCCTTAGAAGACTGCCAGAGCCTGAGATACACAGAGGCATCAGATGCTCACAGCTAACCACTGAACTGATTGTGGGGTTCCCAATGGAGGAGTGAGAGAGAAGACTAAAGCAGCTGAAAGAATTTGAAGCCCCATGGGGAGAGCAACAATACCAATCAACCAGAGCTCCCAGGGTCTCAACCACCAGCCTGGGAGCACATAGGGAGGGACCCATGGCTCCAGCTGTATATGTAGGGGAGGATGACAATGTCAGGCATAGGTGGGAGAGGAAGTCCTTGGTCCAGTGAAGGCTGGACGCCCTAGTGTGGGGGAAATGGTTGTGGGGAGATGGGAATGGGAGGGTGGGCAGGGGCATATCCTCATAGAAGGAGGAGTAGGGAGGGGTAGAGGTTCCTGGGTTGGAGGGAAATGGGGAAAGGAGATCATATCTGAAATGTAAATAAAATATCCAATTAAAGAAAAGTTAAAAAAAAAAAAAAAAAAGGAAAGCAGTAGAATCCTTTAAGTGGACCTTAGTGGGCAACAGAAATAGGAACAGGGAAGACATTGGTGCTGAGAGTGATTTGAAATGTGAGGGTTGGCTCAAGAGGTTTCACAGGAGAGGAATGTTATTAATATGTGGTCTAAAGACTGTTCTTATACTATTTTGGATTAGATTGTGGCCTTTGCCAGAAAAGTCTGCCGGAAACTAAATCAAAGATTTTTGGGTTAGTTGCACTGGCAGAGGAAATTTCAAAACAGCATAGTATCAACTCTGTTGAGTGATTATTAGTGTTCTCTCTTATTCATATCTATAATGAAATGGAGCAAGCTCAGTAAGGAAAAATGCAAATAGAACAGATGAGGGTAAAGAGGGCTCCCTGCAGTGAAATGGAGCTAAACCCTGTGTTCAAGGAGAAAAACAGATTAAAGAAAAGCCTGATATCAAATGGACTAAAGGGAGTGGTGACCTCAGGCAAGGCCCCACCCCGCTAACCTTCCAATTTTTGAAAAGGAATTAAAGAAAAGCTTAGATCTTGCTGTGTTGGTGCAGATCTTTAATTCCAACACTCAGGAAGCTGAGTCACATTCAAGACCATCCTGATCTATAGAGCAAGTTCCAGGAGAGCCAAGCTTAGGCAGGTAAGGAAACATTAAAACAGAAAACGACTTAAAATGTATTTGTACAAGGAGACCTTGTTCCATGCCCAGTAACAGGTATTTGTAATAAAATGACTAAGATTTTTTAATACTAGAAGAGACATGGGAACAGGGAAAAAGCTAATGAATCTAGAACCAAAAGAACGAAACTCTCAATACATGTGAGGAATTCAAAGTGGGTAGAGGAAAGAAAAGAAAAGGCCTTATGATGGTCTCATCTGAGAAGAATGGAATGGTGAGGGGTGGGGGCGGAATGATGAATTCTCAACTTTTCATTCAGTGGAGGCAACAGAAGTCACTCAAAAGGGGCCTGTTTTCTGGTTCCCACTGAATTATGGAGGAATATGTATTAGGCAATGAATATCAGAAGGAAGAGCAGCAGGCTTCCATATTAACAAGGCATTAAAAAACACAGGATCCTTTTGAATATGTAGAATTTCAAATCAAAAAGTAATCCTTAAGCATTACCTTATTACAAACACCCCCTCTAGAAAGTCTTTTTGGCTGAGGTGAAAGCTCAGTCAGTAAAGCACCTGTCATACACCTGTGAGGAGTCCATTTCCACAAGCCATGGGAACAAAAAGAAAAAGCAAACAAAGTGAGGGCAGGGACATGTCAGAGAAAGTCTATCCATACAGATCACACCTCAGTATTTGACTGAGTATAATTTACATGGTGCACTCTAATTTGTAATTTATTATGATTATAAGGTAAAATATATGGCTAAGTCAACTGAAATAATGTGACAAATAGGAACCCTAAGAAAAACACAGAATTATTCTAATATATCCTCTTTGAATAGGATATAAGATAATTTATTTATTCAAGCTTTTTCTTTATATTTGATATTATAAACCCATTGAATTGCATATACTGATATAAATTATAAACTGAAAAAAGTGGCATTCTAGTACAATATTATAAGAATCCACATTTTCTAGTAAAAACCGTATCATTTAATATGAGTCACATAATTACTTTGGGTAGCAAACATAAAATATGAATACAAAACATAAATCACGATACTATGATATCCTTTACATATTACATCACTGCTTTATACTTTTGGTACAAATAATGTACCTGTTAAGAAATTAAGTACATAGTAGTAATAGCTAACCATGTAAGGTTTTGTCCTAAGAAAATAATTTCAAGTTTCACAGACAAAAACTGCGTAATAAATAAACTTGCAAATATTAAAAATAGTGCATGCTTAATTAACTAAAAAATTGAACACCCTACCTTCAGGGAACTAACATATGCTATAATTACAACTGAAATATCACTTTTATTCATGCATAAGTTTCTCAAAGATTTTCTTAAGAAGTATTTCATGCTTAGTCATATTCCAAACGTTTTTGTAAGCAAAGCGGTTAGCTATTTTTATGTTATACAAATGAGAAAAAAAGTATGAGTATTCCTGTTTAAGGAACATAATTTGATTTTTAGGCGTATTCAACATTAAAAAAGAAGATTATTTTTACATTTTAAAACTGCCATATGGATATAGTTCCTTGAAAATTAATCTCTACTGAAAGCGTGAAGAATTTCTGTTTTAATAAGTGATAAAAGTAACAGATGAAATTTATAGATCATCTATGCACATTTTATTACCGTTCCAATTTTTGAGTAAAGATTTTAATTTCTAGAAAAATAAAAGCTTGAAGTAGAAACAATAGAAACACTATTAATTACAAAAAAAATTCTCTTGCTAAATCCACTAGTAACAGTTTTGGATATTTGAATATTTTCATGTGCCAGACATTGTACTTAACAAATTATCATATTTATTTTTAGCCACTGAGCATAATTATTCTCATTTAACTTCTATATCTCATTTTATCTGAAGAGATCATATGGTCAAAATTAAAGCTCAAGTTTGGCTTCTAAATTCTGTACAGTAAAAATGAAGCAAAGGTCATAGATTAAAAGTATTTATCTGTGGGCTAGGAGCATAGTAGTCTTTAATAACGAGGAGATGAAAAGTGACACATCCCCTACCAAAACGCATTTATAACCACAAAGGCACTAGAAAATCTGGAGCACCATATTCTTTTCCAGATAATGCATTGGCTTGTTATTTAATATTTAAGGCTGCCTTTTTAAATGCATAGACTACTTCTATTTTCTAAGGAATAGAGAACAATGTAGATTTCCTGGAATAATGCAAATTCATTCTTATAAAAATTGGAATTGAGAGTTTAACAAATGTTCTATGATTGCACTGGGCCTTCTGTTAGGAAATGTACTTGAATTTGCTATTAGTTTAATAGGACTCATATAGCCATGGTTTTGATTTCTCAAAACATTCCTACTAGTTTTTCCTATTTCCTAGTATTAGTTTATTGTACACATGCCCACTACTGCCTAGTAAACCATTCATATTAAAAAAAACAGTAATAGGAAACAAATAAAAAATTTTCATTAACTGTAGGATAGGCAAATGATAAAACAAACTGATCTTTCATCCTTTCTATATTCCCCTTTGTCTACCCTTTCAATAAATATTGTGAATATTGTAAATACAGGCTTGATGGAAATTCCCTTTATTATGTTTAGCTATGTCCCTTGTATCCTTCATCTCTCCAAGAAGTTTATTATGCAGGGATGTTGAAATCTGTCAAAGGCCTTTTCAGCATCTAATGACATGAACATGTGTTGTTTTATTTTGCCTTTCGGTTCCTTTATGTAGTGGAACACAATGATAAGATTTTCATATGTTAAACTATTTCTGAACCTCTTGGCTGAGGCATATATGGATGACCTTTTTGATATGTTCTTGGAGTTTGTTGAGTAGTTTTGCATCTATGTACACAGTTAAATTGATCTTGTATGACAAAAGACTTACATGACAGTAACTTCAAGTCTTTGAAGAAAGAAACTGAAAAAGAAATCAGAAGATGGAAAGATCTCCCATGTTTATGGATCAGTAAGATTAACAAAGTAAATCTGGCCAACTTATAATAAACAATCTACAGATTCAACGATATCCCCATCAAAATTCTAACACAATTCTTCACCGACCTTGAAAGAACAATACTCAACTTCATACAGAAAAACAAAAAACTAAAACGATCCTATAAAAGAACTTCTATAAGTATCACCATTTCTGATTTCAAGTCATATGACAGAGCTATAGTAATAAAAACTGCATAACATTAAAATTAAAACAAACAATTATCAACAAAATTGAAGACCCAGACATAAATTTACACATATATGGACACTTGAATTTAATAAAGAAGCCAGAAATATACAGTGGGGAAAAGCATCTTCAGTATATGGTGTTGGTCTAAGTGGCTGTCTGAATGTAGAAGAATGCAAATCCATATCTATCACACTACACAAAACTCAAGTTCAAGTGGATTGAAGACCTCAGCATAAAACCAGATATACTGAATATGATAGAAGAGAAACTGAGAAATAGCCTTGAACACATTGGCATAAAAGATAACTTCTTAAACAGAACACTGATAGTGCAGGCACTAAGCTTGGTAGTTTATAACTGGGACTTCATCGAAGTGAAAAGCTTCTATAAGGCACAAGACACCATCAATAGGACAAAATAGTATTTCACAGAAAGGAGAAAGGTTTTTTACTAAGTCCACATCTGATAGAAAACTAATATCCAGGATACATAAAGAACTCAACAAATAGGTATCAAAACCCCCAAATAATCCAATTAAAAAATAGGGTAAAGATTAAGCAGAGAATTCTCAACAGAGGAATCTCAAATAGCTGAAAAGCAAAGAAATAGTCAACATCCTTAGTCATCAGGGAAATGCAACTCAAAACAATGGCTAAGATAAAAAAACTCAAGTGACAGCTAATGCTTGCAAGGATGTGGAGCAAGAGGAACACTCCTCCATTGCTGGAGTGCAAATTTGTATAGCCACTTTGGAAATCAATATAGTAGTTTCTCAGAAAACGTCAAATCCAGCTAACTCAAGAGCCAGTTATAGCACCCCTGGGCATATACCCAAAGGATGCTCCATTCCACCACAAGGACATTTCCTCAACTATGTTTATAGCAGCTTCATTCAGAACAGCCCGAAACTGGAACAACCTATATGACCCTCAACTGAAATGTGGTACATTTATACAATTGAGTATTACTCAGCTATTTTTAAAAAATGAAATTTGCAGGCAAATGGATGAAACTAGAAAAGAAATCATCCTGAGTGAGGCAGAAAAACAAAGATGGTATGAGCTCACTTACATGTGGATGTTAGCTGCAAAGTAAAGGATAATCATGTTACAATCCACAAACCCAGAGGCTAAGTAACAAGAAGAGCTCAAAGGGGGATGCACTGATCTCCCTGGGAAGGAAAGTATAATAGATCTTGTGGGTGGTCTGGGGGGGCAGGTGGAGATGGGAACAGTAAGGATCAGGGGCAGGCTGGAGGGAGAGAGTACTAAGAGAGATGACTGAAACTGGGAAGCATTTTGTGGCTAAGGTAGGAACCTAGTACAATGGCAACTCCTGGAGTCTTTGAGGGTGACCCTAACTATGATTCCTCGTAATGGGGGATATGGAACTTGAACTAATCATCTTCTGTAACCAGTCAACGCTTCCAGTGGAGTGAATAAGATACCAACCCAGCCACAAAATCTTCGACCTTATCTGCAAGATGTTCTGGGGAACATGGGAGTGGCAAACCAGTGAGTAGTCCAATTTGTGACCCATATGATGAGAGGGAGCCATGTCTGACATTGGAGGACCAGGAATCAAAGGTTGGTTAGCCTAGAGATGAAGGATAGACACCAAACACACCACTGGCAAACAAACAACCAACCAAAAAACCCCCAAGAATCAAAACCCCCAAAACATTAATGAAATAATTTCTTTTTTTTAAGCAATGAATTTTTACTTTAATAAGACTAAAAATTATTAGAAACATAAAAAAGTAGATTATTATTTTTGACCTTATCTTATATAGCCCAGAATAATTTTAAACTTAGCTAGGTCCAGGTCCTTGGGAGAAGTGTTTGGGAGATGTGAAAACAAATGACTGGAAGTCAAATTTTGGTTTCAATGTGTTCTGCTCAAGATGGCTCCCTAGACAGCTCTATGTAGATAGTTCTTGGCTCTGTAGTCTGTTCCAGATAGCTTATGAAATAATTTCTAATGATATTTTGTTATCCTTATAGACAGAATCTTAGCATAAGTCTTCCTCCAACTGATAGGAACAGAAGCTGAGAACCACAGCCAAACAATAGGCTGAGCTCAGGGAGTCCCATTGCTCTCTTACCAGATGAGTCACTAACCATGACTGAGTAAATTCCTAGTACTGTTTACACAGGCCTGTGTCTTATGAGAAAGAGCTGGGCATCAAATTAAACCACATCATTTAATAGGTCCACCTACAGGATTTTACACTTGTACTTCCTATTTGTCACTACTGATTTCTTCTACAGTGTCTTAAGATACATATATGTCCCTTCTGATAGAAGTCCGGAAGGTTTTCTGGGTGTAGTCATTTGACTGAGCTGTATAAAGGTTTTGAAGTTTCTAGAATAAAAATTCTGTTTTCATAACATTCTTCATATTTTATAAAGCCATCATAGATAATATTTTTCAATTTTGGTGAGAACTTGTTACATGTGTATTTCTACTTACATATTTCCAAATAGAAATGTCCTTCTAATGGACAAATTAATGACAACATTGTATGTTATAAATGACTTGCTCTATCACTTACTAGACCATTCTATTTCCTACATTTCCAGAGATCCAACTAAAGTCATGAAAATATATGGTATGTCACGAGTTATTTAAATTTAGAAATAGAACACAAACATTGCAACCATGAAAAAAAATTTTGTAATAAAATCTGGACGTCTCAATTAGAAAGGTAGACCAAATTTCAGAATTCATTTAAGTTATATGTAAGTAATATATCACAGACTTTATTGGTTCAACAATGAACAGTAAAGGAAACATTAACTATCACTCCAAGGATGTCATGCAGACATAAAAGGCACCCTTTGAAAACAGTATTCTACATTCTATGGAAGTTAATAGAAAAAAAAATTAAAGACCTACTATTATATAATGAGTACCAAATTCTACTTTTTTATATTCACAGATTTAATGTACTATATTAATAATTTCTGATATTATTATATTTACATGCATGGTAAAGCAAGAGTTATAAAAGACTTAGTACGTTCTTTTAAGTATACATGTGTATGGGTTTCTTGCCTAAATGGATGTCACAGCATGGATCCCTGGTATGAAAAGAAGCTGGAAAAGGGTGTCAAATCATCTAGATCTGGATCCAGAGGTGGCTATGAGTCAGCATGTGGAAGCTGGGAATAAAACCCAGGTCCTCTGGGTTTATATGCAAAAGGGCAGACTGTGATATCATCCTCTCTGGTAACTGTCAAATAGTATGAAGGTATTTCTGTCATACTGGTAATTATATGTTAATCATGACCTAAGTGGATACTTTAGAAGCTTTTTAAATTAGTTAATTAATTTTTTAATTTACATCCCAAATGCTGTCCCCCCTTTTAGTCTCTCCCTCACAATGTCCCTCCTCTCATCTCCTCTGTCCTATTCCTCTGAGAGGTAGGCCCCCTCAGGTTTATTAATAAAATTTTATTACATTTTTAGTTGTTAAAGTAACAATTTAAAATGTATTACCAGTAAAATATTCCTTGCTTCACATACTGAGTAACACTCTCAGTACAGTGGATCAAAATCTTTGTAGATCAACTGTACTTTTACTGAGTATGTACTGTTAAGGCAGTTAAGGCACAGACAACAAGAGTCACTATTTTGGTTAAGCAGTTCTTAAAAGTATTCATTAGCCATTTGTCCTATTGTTCTGAACTGCTAACAGTAATTTGCTGCTAATTGAGTATGTGAAGATATTTAAAGTTGTGGCTAAATGGACGAAAGCATTTTTAAAGATTCCTTTAAATTTTTATTTGTGTATGTGTGTGTGCCTATGAGTGAGTTCACATTGTATGCACACAGTGCCCATGCAGGCCAGAAGAGGGGATCAGATTCCCTGGAGATGGAGCTATGGGTGGTTGTGAACTGCCAAGAGCATGTTAAAATGAACCTGGGTCGTCAGTCAGTACTCTGAAATGACGCGTCACACCTTCGACCTTAATGTTAAAACATTTAAACAATCAGAATAACATTGGCAAAAACAAATTGAAATCACCAGCCTAAAATAAATAGATGTATAGGGTCAAGTTTTAGATATTAGAATTTTGTAACAGAGTTAACAGTAAGCTAAGAGGAATATTCAAACAGATGTTGGATTTGTTTTCCCTTCTGATATAGTTGCATTCATTTCAGATTTTATTTTTTTAATGAAATGAACTGTGGTACATACGAAATAAAGATAAGTGCAAACATTTTATACACATGGAATACATTAATTTTAATTAGATCCCACTCAGGACAGAGGTAGGAGTCAAGTTTAGGTATTAACAATAGTGGCAATATATGTATATCCCAGTGTCTGTACAGAATGTAATTATAAAAATTTATGCATTGCTGTATTAGTGTTGGATGCCACTTTAGTCTATTACATTGAAATGTAGTATGAAGAAAAATAGACCAATAAGCAAGGAAAATGAGAGATATTTATGTTCCACTCTAATTAATGTGGCTTTAGATCTTTATTGGCTATTGGAGTTCACTATAAAAGGGCACAGTACATCAAATGTTCAGGTTTATAAGGATCAATAATATGCTTATGTATTTCTGTACATACTGCATATATACAAAGCAATATACACAGATACTTTAAAGAGGACTTTTCACTAGAGTGTTAATTTGATAATAAGATTTAAGTTCAGGTTAAAAATTTTATTTTTAGTCTACAAAAAATTCAGTATTATACTTACACAGTGAATTATATTTTCTGTCTGTAGTTTCACCCCTCACTTGCTTCTCCATTAGTTACAAGCTGACATACTTTTTGTTAAGTGTGTGTGGTACAAGGGACTACTGTTCATCATGTAGTCATATGAAATAAGAGGTACCAAGTAGTGTTTAAATAGAAAGGATTAAATAAGAAAGCATTACAGTGACTGCTCACATTACTACAATCGTCCCAGTCAATGGACAGGATTGCTTCTTCTTTTTCCTTTAAGTGTGAGGAGCACCTGTGAGAAGAAGCTCACAATACAAAGGGGAAGCTAACTTCAGCACTCTGGTTTACATGCAAAGAAGGTAATCGTTAGCCATCTAATAACACGTTCTATTTTCTTTTATTTTAAACAGTTTCATTTGTGAAGTTACCTACTAACTGAACTACAATTCTTAAAGACTTCTGCTGGCTATCTAGTAAACCTTTTAATATTATCTTGACTTCAGTTACTAATTCCTTTGAAAAGACATCTATAAAGCACATATACATTTCCAATAAATCCTTGTTTCCTTCTAAAGTAGTCATGTACATCTTTAAATCTCCATTTTACTGTCTTTTTAACATAACAAATAGCTTTTCAAAGCATATCTTCAAAATAATTTGAAAAATATTTTATAGACATTATTATTTTAATGTTTACTGAACTATTAACTGGTAGCTAGATAATCCTAGGTTTGAGGAAACTTAGTATAAGAGAAAAAATAACGCATGGCACATTTGAAGAACAAAGTGTTATGAGTTACTAGTAAAGCATGAGTAAAGCATGTACCTGCATGTGGGCATGTGTGCGCACATGTGTATAGGCCATCAGCCTATGCTATGAGCATCTTTGAGGTTGAAGATAACTTTTTTTTCCTGTTATCAAAGTCAAACTTTGAAGTCAGAACAGAAAATATCAAATTAAGAAGGATATTTCCAGCAAAAGTTACTTTATGAATTATATATTACATATTTTCATGACATTTTCTTTTAGGAAAAATGACTAAAATGATAGTACAGAAAGTCAATCATAAAAATCATGAAAAAAACCCCACAATAAACCCAAACTATACTGAACAAAAATAACACCATTAACAAACAAATTGGAATTATAATAGTTCAAAATTTTTCATGGTTTTAAAAATAAAAATCACATTATTATAATGAATTCACAAAACATCACATAGATTAAGCTAGCTACTCAAAGACTTGCCAAGTCCAAACTCTCCATATCTCAATAAAGTAATTTTTTTAGTTTTTAATGATTTATTTCCTTTTATTTTATGTATATGGGTGTTTTGTCTGCATGTATGTCTGTGTTCCATGTGCAAGCAGTGTCCTTGGAGGAAACTAGAGTTACAGTTGGCTTGCTAGCTGCCACGTGTGTGTGTGTGTGTGTGTGTGTGTGTGTGTGTGTGTATACACAAGACCTCCATCCTCAGCGAAAACAGGATGTGATCTTTACCATTGTGCTATCTCTCCAGTTTTCAGTGAACTTCTATATAATTACAATAGTTATTGCGAAGCCTTGGAGGTAAAAAAAAGAAAACAAAATAAAAAGAAAGGCCCATAGAGTAATGTGCCACAAAACCAAAGAAATAATTACTACAGTTTCACTGAGTCCAAGTTGGTAGCAGAATCAAATATAATTTGCATTCAAGAGATTAAAATGTGGGAAAGTATGCCTCAGAACTGATGTAATAAAATATTTTATATATAATTATCTCTATTTTAAAAAATGTTTTAAACATGTTTTAACTAGTATGTGTCTGTATTCCTGATTCCATTTATATAAGAGGCTAGATCATTTGTGTGTGTGTGTGTGTGTGTGTGTGTGTATGAATACAAAAATATATGTAATAGATCCTATTTATTTAGAGCCAACCCTCAGTACTATCTGGGAATTGTCCTAAGCCCCCTGTACGTACCCTAAATCAAGGTAGTTCAGCTCCACTATAATGTTTGCTGTAACCTATGTACATCCTTCCATATATTTTAAGTCAACTCTAGATGGCTAATAATACTTAGTACAATGCATATAATCTATAATATTCGCCATGCTATATTGTTTAGATAATAATGGTATGTGTGTGTGTGGGGTTGTCCATTTCAGAGCACACTTTTTCCCCCTCACAAATATTTCCACTGTGTGACTGATGGAATTAATTGCTATACAACTCAGGACTACAGAAGTCTGACTGCAGTACATAGTTTTCCTTTATATCCTATGGATATGTATGTATCTTTCATTCACTTCTAGTTTTTTTTTTTTTTTTTTTTTTTTTTT
The DNA here is from genome assembly GCF_011762505.2 of Arvicanthis niloticus. Classification (NCBI taxonomy): domain Eukaryota; kingdom Metazoa; phylum Chordata; class Mammalia; order Rodentia; family Muridae; genus Arvicanthis; species Arvicanthis niloticus. The sequence goes on along the minus strand of NC_047659.1, from coordinate 26,277,807 downwards.
GATTTTCAAATGTTAATGAAATACCAATTTCTTTGGGGGAAAATTCCATTACATGTATTAGACATTCGTGTTATAAATGAACCAACCCTTTCAAAAGTATAAAATGGAAAATATTTATATCTTGAAATGGAGAAAATATAGTAATGATTTCATATGAAAGAAGATGATTTGGAAAATGGAAAAGAGATTTCACATGAGCACTTTTAAGGAAGAGCCTGGTGGGCAGAAGGGCACTTACACTTATCTTTGAAGTCAGTGAAGTTTCATGGCACAAATCTATTCCTTTTCATATTAACATTTTTTTTTATAGAAAATTCTTGACGGTTCATAACTATTCTCATTGAGTAGTAATATACCCTTTGCCTCACATCATCCATTTTCTTCAGAGTTCTGGTTTACTGAGGTTCAAACAAACTACCATCTCCAGATCCACCAGCGTTATATATACCCACTACATCTTAGCTCACAGCATTCTTTCTCATGTACGGACATTTTCCTAAGACATGGAAAGAGCAGTTCTCAAATTCATGTGGAAAAGCAAAAACCCAGAATAGCAAAAACAATTCTTAACAATAAAAGAACATCTGGGGGAATCACCATCCATGACCTCAAGCTATACTACAGAGCAACAGTGATTAAAACTGCATGGTACTGGTACAGAGACATAGGTCAACAGAATAGAAGACCCAGAAATAAAAAGCACACACTTATGAACACTTGATCTTTGACTAAGAAGACAAAAATATCCAAAAAAAAAAAAAAAAAAAGGAAAACATCTTCAATAAATGGTGCTGGTCTAACTGGCAGTCTGTATGTAGAAAAATGAAATAGATCCGTACTTGTCACCTTGCACAAAGTTCAAGTCCAAGTGGATCAAGGACCTCAAGATAAAACCAGATACACTGAATCTAATAGAAGAGAAAGTGGGAAAGAGCTTTGAACTCATTGGTACAGGGGGAAATTTCCTAAACAGAACTCCAATGCCTCAGAGTCTAAGATCAAGAGTTGCTAAATCGTATCTTATGAAACTGAAAAGCTTCCATAAGGCAAAGGACACTGTTAATAGGACAAATTGTAAACCTATAGATTGGGAAAAAATCTTCACTAATCTCACATCTGATAAAGGGCTAACATCCAAAATATATAAAGAATTCAAGAAGCTAATCTCCAAAAAGCCTAACAACCCAATCAAAAAAAAAAGGGGAGGGGGTATAGAACCAAATAGAATTCACAACGGAACAATCTCAAATGGCTAGAAGCACTTAAAGAGATGCACAAAGTCTTTAGTGATCAGGGAAACGCAAATCAAAACAACCCTTACACCAATCAGAATGACCAAGATCAAAACCTCACTCAGGTGACAGCACATGGTGAGGATGTGGAGACAGAGGAACACTTCCCCATTGCTGGTGGGATTGCAAACTGTTACAAGCACTCTAGAAATCAATCTAGAGGTTTCTCAGAAAATTGGAAATAGATCTACCTGAAAACCCAGCTTTACCACTCCTAAGCATATACTCAGAGGATGCTCCAACATGTAATAAGGACACATGCTCCACTATGTTCATAGCAGCCAGATTTATAATAGCCAGAAGCGAGAAACAACCCAGATGTCTCACAATGGAAAAATGGATGCAGAAATGTGGTTTATTTACACAAATTACATATAACTATTCAGTTGTTAAGATTGAGGACATTGTGAGTTTTGCAGACAAATGGATGGAAGTAGAAAATATCCTGAGTAAGGTAACTCAGACTCAAAAACACATGCATGGTATATACTCATTAATAAGCGCATATCAGCCAAAAATGTACACAATACCCAGGATACACTCCACAGAACTCAAAAAGGTTAACAAGCCTAAGGGTCCAAGTGAGGAAGCCTCAATCACATGTGGGAGGGAGAAGAAAGCAATCATGGGGAGGGAGGAATCTGGGTGGGAGAGGGAGGAGGAGGGAAGAGAAGGAACATGATCAGGTATTGGGGAGGTGGGTGGGGGAACAGGTGTGAAGCCCTGAGGGCCAGCACAAAGAATGAAAGTAGGCAACCTCTGGACTTAGGAGGTAGAGACACCCTCTAGAATGTACCAGAGACCAGGGAGGTTAGAGACTCTCAGGACTGAAAGGGAGAGACCCTTAAGAAAATGCCCTACAGTAGGGAAAGGGAATTTATAGAGCCCAGCTCTAGTAGAAAGACAGGGCATCAAGTGAGGGATAGGGTTGCTATCCTACAGTCAAAAACTCTGACCCATAATTGTTTCTGTCTAAAAGAACTTCAGGGACAAAAATGGAGAAGAGCCGGAGAAAAAGGAGGTCCAGCGACAGGCCCAAAGTGGGATCCAGCTCAAGGGGAGGCATAGAGGCCTGACATTATTACTGAGACTATGGAGTGCTCACAGAAAGGGGCCTATCATGACTGCCATCTGAAAGACCCAACAAGCAGCTGAAAGAGTAAGATCCAGACATTTATATTCAACCAATGGACAGAAGCTGCTGAGCCCTGGTAGTTGAATCAGGGAAAGGCTGGAAGAAGCTGAGGAGGAGGGCGACCCTTTAGAAAGACCAGCAGTCCCAATGTAGAACCCAAGGATCTCTCAGACGCTGAGCCACCAACCCGGCAGCATACACAAGCTTATATGAAGCCCCCAACACATATACAGCAGAGGACTGCTGGGTCTGGACTCAGACAGAGAAGATGCACATAATCCTGGAGAGATTGGAGGCTCCAGGGAGTGAGGAGGTCTGGAGGAGCCAGGGGCGGGGAGTGGGGTGGGTAGGTGGAGGAGGAGTTATGGGATGTGGAAGAGTCAGAGGGTGGACCCGGTGGGGAATAAAGTCTACACTGTAAAGAAAGATTAAATAAATAAATAAATAAATAAATAAATAAAAAAAGACTTTGCTTATTTTAAAAGGTCAAAACCTATCTATTAAAATGTGCTTCTTGACTTAGTGTTTTACATTTAACTATTAGGGGCCCATTTCAGTTTGCAGATAGACAATTCAAAATGAGTATTATCCCATACCCAATGCACAATAAACAAATCTAAAACATTCCCCAATATTATCTTGATATTTGTTGTATAGCTTGAGCTAAGAAAATAAAAAAAAAAACTATCAAAATAAACAGGTCAGAATCATTTCTGACTTCCTCCTTTTTATTCAGTAACCAGGGTATAAACGATGTTGAATAGACAGTTATCTTGCTTTTACCTTCTATATTTTGAAAATTCCCACAATGTTCCCATGTCTCATTTGGATTAGAACAGCTTTCTGGACTCTTTCACTTGCTAGTATTAAAACTTTAAAAAGCTACTCTATAACAAAGTTCAAACTCCTCAGTTTTTTAAAATACTTTTATAAACATTTTCACACTGAATATTTTATGTCTATAAATGTGAATTTCAAGTTGCTAGAATTGGAGGTGAAAAACAGGGAAAAGAGACCTTGTCAGGACAAGAAAGCTGCGTATCACTGGCTCTCATTAAAATATACCTGGTTTCATTGCCCACTTAATCCGGCCATTTTGGTGATTTTTGATTTTGCACAGTTAAATAGCCTTTCTTATTTTCATGTCATATATATATTGTAAGAAAGTTACAGTGAAAAGTAAAATAAACAATCACCTTTAAATTAATGAAAACTGCTCAGAAAGAACTTTGCGTTCACTTCATACTTTATAAAGACTCTTTATATTTACCACTTTAAACATAATTACGGTCCATTTATCTATTGTTTTTACTTCTAGATACCATAAGTTTTGCTTTGGTTTTATTTGCTTCTTGTTTTTGTTTTTTGAGAGAGGGTTTTGCGGGGGAATTTTAATCCAGTAGCAAAGCTGCTTGGGTAAAGGATCACATCCAAAGACCTTCTAGGACTATGTGATATGGCAGGACTGCAGACCCACCCTGAATTATAGAATGATCTGGCTAGAATACAGACACACCCTCAGCACAGACCTTAAATCCCTCTGACAGGAATACAGACATACTGTTAGCACACACCTTTAATTTTTAACAGTGAAGGTAAGATTAGTTTGCAGAAGGAAGCAGCCATGTTTAAAAGTGAAGTCTAACTGAGGAGCAGAGAAAATGATCAATGAGAGAAGATTTGACTGAATGAGTCAGAGATAGAACAGAAGAACAGTAGATGAAGAGAGGCTACTTAAGAGCAGTGAGAGAGGCTTGATGTGTGGTGGGTGTTATCTGTGTATGGCAGTTGTAGTAGGACTGCAGAGAGAACAAGTCAGTCCCAAGTGAAGACAGAACTAACCAGAGAATGAGAAGGAGCCAGAAGAGAAAAACATATTGCTAAAGTTAGTATGAAACCAGACAGCAATTCAGTCAGAAGTCAAGAGAAGACAGATTGAATCAGTCAGCTCAGAAGACTAGATTGTACAGAGGTAAGAAGCTACTGGTAGATAGAACAGAGAAAGAGAAGCTTTGGGCTTAGCCCAAGCCTTGTATGCACTTAGCTTCGGTATAGTTCTCATTTCATCTCTTCCTCTGTGGAAATAAAAGCAACATTTGAAGGGTTTTTCTGTGTAGCCCTGGATGTCTTGGAACTGTTTAGATCAGGCTGCATCTGCCTTATGGGGATTAAAGGTCACCACAGCCCTGTTTAGAATGCTTTTCTAAAAAGAGCAAAAGATAAGTTGGTCTATACAAAGAACTGCTGAGATCATTAATGAAAAAAGAAAATGTTAGAAAAAAAATCATTTTTGTATCTTTAAGAAAATAAAAGCTTAGATAATTGATGTTCTAAGTAACTCAAATATAAAAGAATATTTGAAAAGGAATTTAAATTTAAAAAGGATAAAGGATTATCTTCTGGGGTACGATATTCATTATTAAATTTATAAATACCTAAAATTTTCCTAAGGCAAAGAACAATTTGATAATTAGTCTATCCATGGATAGTAACTTATACTGTAATATCATTTTGTATCTCCCATTTTTATTTTGCTATTTTAATAAAGGCTGTATCTTTCCTGCCAAAATATCTTTATCCACATACAATTTTTGTATTGGGTAATTAGAAAAGTATACTGAAAGTCAAAAATTAGTGAGGATCTAAAGAGAGGGTTAGGGAGACTTGATACAGGAAAGAGCTTCAGGGTAACTATTTCTTATGTTCTGTATCTTTATACTATTTTGCTTCTGGATTTTCAAATTTATGCCCGTACAAAATTTTAGTACCTATTAAAAATGAGGTTAAGTAGAGAGTTTTCAAACGCAACAGTAAGTGTTCTTTCATAATTTAAGGAATCTGACATGTTAACATGGAAGCTCTCCTAGTGACTGAATAGTTTCATTTTAAACCTTTACACATTTATGTAACGAGTAAAACAATCATAATATTCTTATTCCTTCAATTTATAATCTGAAGTATTTTTCAGGATGTAATATGATTGACTAATTCTGATAAGATGACCTATCGAAAAGTAGCTTTACAAATGATCACATAGCCATAATTAATCTGAACCCTGAAAACAAGCACACTGCTTTTCTTTGCTATTCACTAGGGTTCTCTACATAAAAAGTCTGCATAGTTGTGAAAACAAGATCTGTGAATGAAACTGTGTGAGAGGAATACTCATTGTGTTGAGAAAATGCCAAGGGAACAGAACAAGAGTCCTATGACCTCAGCTCTGTAAATACAAAATTATTCTTGGAATGTGCTTTTGTGCCCCTCCCAGATGTAGTATACAGTAGTGAGTTCACTTTAGATTATTGAGTACAATTGCTGTTCTATTTTGTTTATATGCCTCTATAAAAAAAAACATACTTTTGCCAAGTGTGGCTTGACCTTGTGACTATACAATTTACTGAGTAATTCTTCTTAAGCATCATAGTATAAGTTGTCCAATGCTCTGAATAAAGACGGTTATTGCATGAGAATTTCGCCCATTTTATTTTTAGGCCCAGCTCTCCCAGGTTCATGTCACCAACTAGAGTAGTAACAGATAACTATGGAGAAGAGCCAGGAGATGTGTGTACCAAAGTTTTAAGGCTTAGAAAACAAAAAGTCTCTTAAGAAGAAATGTTTCTAAAAAATCAGTCATTTGTAGAAAACAGCTAACTATACACAAAACAAAACTAAGTTAACACTTCCTCCAAATTTTATTTTTTCTTCCTCTTCCTCCTTGATGCTGCTGCTTCTTTTTCTTCCTATTTTCTGTTTAACAGCTGGCTGCAGTTTTATTATCATTTATTACTCTAACCTTATATGCTTTGATCAGTGGGAGTTTTCTTTCCTTTTTTAAAAAAATTATTTTTAATAAATTATTATATTTACATTTCAGTCATTGCCCCCTCCCCCACCTCCAGTTCCCCTTCCCACTTTTCTTCATCCCATTCCTCCTCCCCGAAAAGTGGTTTCACCATTGCTGTCCTGAAACTCACAGAGACCTGCCTGTCCCTGTTTCTCAAGTTCTGGGACTAATGTAGTGCTACCACTGCCCAGCTAACCTTCATTTTTAAAAATTATACCAAAGTGGTAAGCATACCATTCACTAACTTTTCTAAAAATAACTTCCTAAAACGATATATCTACTTGTTGCAAAGTAAACGCTGTCACAGAGTTTCAACATATTACACAGTAAGTATGAAGAATGATGACTTGAACTTCTTTGCAAATCATGGATTTTAGTACTTCACAAAAAATAGTTTACTCATTTTATTTATTTATAATACAGATGTCATCCCCTTTCCCAATTTCCCCTCCCTAGAACCCCCTATCCTATCCTCCCTCCTCCTTTATGTTTTTACACCACTTTGATTACATGCATGTATTAAGGTCAATTCTAGGTTGAGGGGATAGCAATACAATAGATGCAAATAGTCAAGGAATAAGCAATACAATAATAATGGGCAGGAATAAAAGTATTCCCAGGACAAAAAGAGCTAGCATGATCAAGCTATATTCGGCATTTTTGAAGCTTGCCCAAAATAGAAATACTGACCTCAGGCCATGGGTAATTTTATCTGCAATATCTACTGCATCAATGCTCACTAGAGTAGCATTCTTGAGATTCATAAGCTCCCTATGTATCTTTGAAACATCCCAAGAGGTGTTAGAATTATGCCACATACACTGCATGTGTCATTAAACTTCTTTCTAATTATAATGACTACTACTGTAAATTGTAGAACTAACATGAATCCAATGATATTTGGCATGACACTCAAGCCGGCTCCTTACCCTTAAATTCTGAACCCCTTTCTAGTAATTTGAATAGGATAAAGAGCATCAATCCTTTCTTCCAAATGCCTATCTAAATCCTCTGGTATATTCAACACATTAGTAACATTTTTTTGCTAAATGATTAACAAAAGTAGCTGTCTTAACTTCTCGTGTCACAGCAATTGCAGAAGCAGTTTTAAGTGCTTTCTGTTTTTAAAAATGTATAGTTTTCAATGTTTGTTATCATCACATACTTTGTCATTCACTTAAATTTGTATCTCATTATATTCTACTTATGGGTTGTTAGTCTTTATTTCTGAATTTAGAAAAAGAAAAAAACTTTCAATCTAGGTCCAGAAAGCCTAGGAAGCCCAAGTTCTGTCACCAGCTCTCTACCTCAGTCATCTGTTGAATGTTTAAGGATCTAGATCTACCTGATGTTCTACTAGACCAGATTATATTAAAAGTTGCCTTATTGTCACTATTATATGGTTTCAATGGGAGATTGCTTCTAATATACAGTGAAAAGCTTACTTCTCCAGTCATAGAAACCCTTACCTTTTGAGTTACAGTTGGGTTCAGATAGGCTTATGACCTATGCTTCTTTTTTACTTTCATAATCAGTCAATGCTTTAGAACTGTTTCCTTTTTACTTATAGAATATAGCAAGCAAGCTGTGCTTTATCCACTGGGAATTTTGCCTTATGGAAATCACCCGATTTCACACTTGAACTGGTGATGTATCTATATCTACATATCTATATCTATATCTCACAAAATTTACTACTAACCCTTAAGCTCTCTAATTGTTAACATGGATGACACACATTTGTAAACTTATCACTCAGAAAGCAAAGGCATGAAGATACTGTATTCAACTCAACTTGGGCTATGTAGTAGGACTCTATCTAAAAGCAAAATAAAATAGATAAGAAGTTAACATCCAGTTTTGCCTCAGTATGTGTATAGAGAAACCGTTTGTTAATTTCTTGTTTTGAGGATTGTTAGTGAGTTCAGTGTACCTTATTCTGCTATAAACAGTGAAAATGTTTTATTTTAATCTCAAAGGAGAATGATAATGTTATTTTTATGCCTGTTTTGAATATGAGGCAAAGAGAATTTCAGCAATCTTCCCAGGGTTTCAGATGAAAATCAAACTGAATTAAAAATTAATTTCTACAGTATACTGATGTTCTATAAGAGTTTTAGATATTTTTTAACACACAAAAACTGTCCTGACCATTCCAGACAAATTTTACTGATAAAGCAACCCTCAGCATCTTCTGTATATTAATTAAGATGATGCTTAAATTATTTTGCAAATATTTATTCAAGTGTGGCCTATATTCTGTCACTTACCTAATTCAAAGTTTATAATTCAATAATTAAACAAAACAAAACAAAACAAAACATGTCAAGGGGCTGAAAATTGGCTCAGTGCTCAAGGGTGCTTGGTGCTCTTGCAGAGAATATAAGTATGGTTTCCAGCATCCACAACAGGGGCTCACAGCCCCTACCTTTACATCCAGCACCAGGGGATTTGATTCCCTCCTTCAGGCCTGTGTTAATACCTGCACACATTTGGTATATATACATACATACACATCCAATAAAAATTAATCTTTAATAATGACCAGCACCCATTACCAATCAATTCCTTTTCCTCTATGATCCAACCTGTTCCCAACTATTCAATCACTTAAGATACTGTTTTTGCATAAATATTTGCCTATTGGATATTTTATTAAGAATTGTGTAATAACAGGCCTTGGGAGATTGGTTAGCAGTTAAGAGCACTTGCTACTGCTCTTTTAAAGAACCCTGGTTCAGTTCCTAATACCCACATGAGGACTCAAAACCATTCGTAACTGAAGTTCCCCAGGATCTAATGCCTCCTCCTGACATTCAGGGGCAATGTACACATGTAATACACAGACACACATGCAGTCAAAACCCTATACATATAAAAAAACTATTTAAAAAATTGTATAATATGTGGTCTTTGGGTATAACTCACTTATATTTTAGAGGTTAATCTGTGTTGTAACATGTGTCTTTACTTCATTATTTTCACTGATAATATTCCAATTTTGCACAGATGATATTTGGTTCATCTAATAATTTCTTGAAATTTGGGCTTTTGCCATCATCATCATCATCATCATCATCATCATCATCATCATCATCATCATCATCAAGTAATGCTTCTATAAATGCCATGCATAAAGTTCTTTTTGTGAAAAGTTGTTTTGCTTTCTATAAGATAGCTACTCAGCAGTACAATTATTAAGTAAAATTATATCTACTAATTTTGGAAATTTTGAGAAGAAACTATATTTCTAACACTTATATTTCAGGATTCTGGTTCCTCTACATCTTCACGAATAGTTGCTATTATCTTTTAATTGTAAAGACTTTAGAGAATAGGAAATTATGTTATGTTTTTAATTGGCATTCTCCTATCTATGCTGCCTGTGCTTCTTTGCTGTTTTAAAGCTATAGAGGGGTTGAAAAGATGGCTCAACAATTAAGAGCACTTGCTGTTAAGATCCAGAGTTTTCCAGCTCATACCACTTACAATTTCAGCTTCAGTTAATCCAATATTGTTTCCTGCCTCTGTGACACACATATACATGTGCATATAGAAACACACACACACACACACACACACACACACACACACACACACACAAACTTTGTTGTAAATCTAATTATTTAAAACTATTTCCAACTTTTTGGTTAGGATAGTTATTATTCCTTTTCAGGAACTATTTGTAAATGCTGACTAAAACTCTATATCAGGTATTTGATTTCTCAAGTGTGTGTCTTTTGGGTTTCAATATGGTATCATGATGTATAAATTATTGCTTTTAAAATTAGCTGAAGAATTATCACTTTCAAATGTTAATTGATATGTTATCCATGATAGGTAACTGCTAGAGAAACAAATATTTAAACAATAGGTAAAAATAGATTTTAAACAACAGCTGAGTAGGTCACAGCAACAGATGCCTAGACACCAGCTGAAAACCCAATCAATAACAGCCAGGACAGTATGTCTGCACTGGAGCCCAGCAACCTTATCTCAACAGGCCCTAAATATTCTAACAGAGCTGAGGACTCCTCTCCTTTCTCTCCTGCAAACAAACTTAAAACAACCTGTATGAATATAATAGAAGTCTTAAAAGACAAGTGAATTCCTTAAAGGAGATCAGGAAAACACAAGCACATCTTGTCGGGAACTGAATTACTACAAAAAGAAATCTAGGAAAGCACATAAAAACAGTACCAGGACATGAATAAAACTGCTCAAGACCTGAAGATGAAAGTAGATTAAATAAAGAAAGTCTAAACTAAGGGAAATGCAGAAATAAAAATTTTAGGAATTCCAACACAAAGTATAGAGACAAGCATCATTAACATAAGAAATGGACATAAGAAACTCAGGCATTGAAGATACTATTAAGAAACAAAAAAGCAATCAAACAAATTGTGTACATCAGTCAAAGAAAATATTAAACATAAAAAGCTCCTGATAAAAAAACATTCAGGAAATCTACAACAGTATGAGAAGACTAAATCTAAAAATAATAGAAGAATTCTAGCTCAAACGTCCAGAAAATATTTTCAACAAAATCATAAATGAAAATTTTAATAACCTAAAGAAAGAGATGCCTACAAAGGTACATGAAGCACAGAGAACACCAAAGAGACTGGAGCAGAAAACAAAGTCCCTTTCCCACATAATAATCAAAACACTTAACACAGAGAACAACAACAAGAATATTAAAAGCTGCAAGGAAAAAAGGCCAAAAAAAATATAAAGGCAGATCTATTGGAATTATACCTTACTTCTCAATGAAGACACTAAAAGCCAGAAAAGAATGGACATCTTCATCACAGACACTGGTGGTTCAAATAAGGAAGAGAATTGCTTAAGAATGAGCTACAGGTGATCTTAGAAAGATGGTACCTGCATATGGGAGGTAAATCAAACTTCTATACTTATAGAGCAGTATAGAGCATGAATTGTAAGAGTTGAAAGTGTTGAAAAATGGTAACCTGATGCTCCTGAAAACATCATCTCCTAATAAAGTGTGGAATAATTAATAAAATAATAATGTTGGCCAGGCGGGGGAGGGGGGCGGGGAGTGGAAGAAACCACATATCTTAGCTTAGGCTACTATACCCAGTAAAACTTTCAGTCACCATAGATGGAGAAGATAAGATATTCCACAATACAAATCAGAGTTACGCAATATCTGTGTGCAAATCCTGCCCTAAAGAAAGTGTTGAACAGTGGTTCTCAACCTTCTTAATGCTATGGCTCTATAATATAGTTCCTCATATTATAATGACCTCCACCCATAAAATTATTCCTGTTGCTACTTCATAACTGTAATTTTGCTACTGTTATGAATCATATTAGAAATATCTGAAATACAGGATGATTTTAGGAAATTCCTGTGCAAGGTTCATTTGACCACTGCCCACAAAGAAGTGTTTTTCAACAGTTGAAAAACAGTGTGCTAGGGGAAAAAAAAAAAAAAAATATATATATATATATATATATATATATATATATATATATATATATATATATATAACATAAGAGGTTAGCTACAACCATGGAAGCACAGGGAATAAATAATCTCAGATTAGCAAAATTAAAGAAAGGGAAACATGAATACAAAACATCACCACCAACAAAAATAAAATCACAGAAATCAACTATCATTGGTGATTGATATCTCTCAACGCCAATGGTCTTATTTCCCTGATAAAAAAGATACAGACTAACAAAATGGGATGTGAAAACAAGACCCATTCTTCTGTTGTAACACAAAAACACATTTCAATATCAAGGATAGACATTACCTCAAAATAAAGGATTAAAAGAAGATATTCCAAGTAAACAGACCCAGAAACAAAGTAGTAATTTTAATGCCTAACAAAATAGATTTCAAACCAAAACTAATCAGAAGAGAAAAGGAATTACATTACACACTCATTAAAAAAAAAATCCACCAAGATGATAGATATTTCAACGCTTAACATCTATGTCCCAAACACAAGGGCATCCAAGTCTGTAAAACAAAACAAAATACTACTACAGGTTAAATCACATATTGACCCACTCTACTGAATGAAAAAGTAGTTCAAGATAGAAATAAAAAAAGAAATTACAAGACATTCTAGAACTGGATAAAAATGAATAAACAACATACCTAAACATATGGGACACAATGAAGATAGTTTAAAGAAGCAAGTTTATAGCACTAAGTGCTTACAGAAACAAAAGAAAACAAAACAAAAACACTCAAGAGATCTCATACTAGCAATTTAACAGCATACTTAAGAGCTCTAGAAGAAAAAAGGAGAAATCACACCTAAGTTAGACTATAAGAAAAAAAAATCAAACTGAGGACTGACATCAATAAAGTAGAAATAAAAAGAACAATACAAGGAATTACTAAAACAAAGTTGGTTCTTTGAGAAAATCAATAATGTAGACAAGTTCTCTTCTAAATTAACTAAAAGGTAAATGGAGAATATTCAAATTAACAAAAGCAGAAATGAAAAGGGGTCATAACAAGTCACCAAGGAAATTTAGAAAATCTTAAAGATATTCCTTAAAAATCTATATTCCACTAAATTAGAAAGTATAAAAGAAATATATAATTTTCTCAATTGTTACCACTAAGAAAGTTAAATCAAGATCAGATAAGCAATTTAAACATCACCTAAAGTAATATAGAATGACTCATTAGAAGTATCCTAAATAATAAGGACAACAACAACAAAAAGCCAAAACCAAAACAACAAACACTCAAAAACTGAAAACAAAAACCCCAGGGTCAAATGGCAAGAGCACAGAATTCTACTAGACTCTCAAGGAAGAATTAATGCAATACTCCACAAATTATCCCATAAAATAGAAACAGAGGGAATACTGCTCAATTCATTTCATGAGGCCACAGTTACATTGTAACTTTACAAAGAAAGAAAATTACAGACCAATTTTCTTTATGAACATATATGCAAAAATAATTAAATACTTACACACCAAATCCAAGACCACATCAAAAAGATCATCTATGATGATCAAGCAGATTTCATTCCAGAGAGGCAGGGAGAGTTCAATATATGAACAGTAAGAAATATAATTCAGTATATAAACAAATATTCATGGACCACAAGAAACTCAGGAAGAAGGAAGACCAAAGTGTGGATGCTAAGACATATCAAAGTGGTCCTTCTTAGAAGGGGGAACAAAATACTCATAGGAGGAAATACAGAGATAAACTGTGGCACAGAGACTGAAGAAAAGGCCATCCAAAGACTGCCACACCTGGGGATCCATCCCATACACAGTCACCAAACCCAGACAGTATTGTGGATATGAAGAAGTGCATGCTGACAGGAGCATGATATAGCTGTCTCCTGAGAGGCTCTGCCAGAGTTTGACAAATACAGAGGTGGATGCTAGAAGCCAACCATTGGACTGAGGATGGGGTTGGCAATGAAGGAATTAGAGAAGAGACTGAAGGAGCTGAGGGGGTTTTGCAAGCCCATAGAAAGAACAACAATATCAACCAACCAGATCCCCCACACCCCCAGAGTTCCCAGGGACTAAAACACCAACGAAAGAGTACACATAGATGGACACACAGCTCCAGCTGCATATGTAGCAGAGGATGGCCTTTTCAGGAATTAATAGGAGGAGAGGCCCTTGACCTGTGAAGGCTCTTTGCCCCATTGTGGGGGAATGCCAGGGTGGGGAGGCAGGAGTGGGTGCATGGGTGAGCACCCTCATGGAAGCAGGAGGAGGGAGCATGGGATGGAGGGTTTCCTGGGGGTCAACCAGGAAAGAGGATAACATTTGAAATGTAAATAAAGAAAACATCCAATAAAACAAAAGAAAAAATCATAATACCATCTCATTTGATGCAGAAAAGGCCTTTGAGAAAATTCAGTGCCTTCCAGTCTAGGCCGTGGCACTGAGCAGATCCCGGGCAGCAGCTCTGCCCCCAATCTCACAGAACCCAGAGGAAGGGGCCTCCCAGGAGCTCTAAACCAGGCAGTATCTTAGGTAAAGAGACAGCAATGCCCGCCCCAAACAGGGAGTAACTGGGACCCAATAGGACCCAGGAAGTCACTCCTGGCCCAGAGCACTGGTTCCTCCCTGTCTGTGCCCTAGTAATGAGCAGATCCCGGGCTGCAGCTCTGTCCCCAATCTCATAGAACCCAGAAGAAGCAGGTCTTCCAGGAGCTCTAACCTGGGCAGTATATTAGGTCAGGAGACAGCAATGGCCGCACCAAACAGGGAGTAACTGGGCCCTTCTAGGACTCAGGAAGTCACTCCTCTCCTGGAGCACTGGTTCCTTCCTGTCTGCCCCTGAGCACTGAGCAGATCTTGGGCCCCAGCTCTAACCCCAGTAGTAACACCCACCTCGCACAGTTCTGATATAACCAAGAAAACAAGAAAGACAGGCTCCAGTCAGAGACAGGGCAGGTAGCACTAAAGAGACCCAGATGGCAAAAGGCAAGCTCAAGAACATAAGCATCAGCAACCCAGGGTACTTGGTATCATTAGAACCTAGTTCTCCCACACAAGAAAGTCCTGAATTCCCCATATCACTAGGAAAGCAAGCTTCAGATTTAAAATCACTTCTAATGATGATGATAGAGGACTTTAAGAAGGACATAAATAACTCTCAAAGAATTTGAGGAAAACACAGGTAAACAGGTAGAAGCCCTTAAAGAAGAAACACAAAAATCCCTTAAAGAATTACAAGAGAACACAACAAAACAGGGAAGGAATTGAACAAAAGTATCCAGGACATAAAAATGGAAGTAGAAACAATAAAGAAATCTCAAAGGGAGATTATCCTGGAGATAGAAAACCTAGGAAAGAAATGGAAACAAGCATCACCAACAGAATACAAGAGATAGAAAAGAGAATCTCAGGTGCAGAAGATACCATAGAAATATTGACACAACTGTCAAAGAAAACGCAAAATACAAAAAGTTCTTAACACAAAACATCCAGGAAATCCAGGAGACAATGAGAAGACCAAACCTAAGGATAATAGGTATAGAAGAGAGTGAAGATTCCCAACTTAAAGGGCTAATAAATATCTTCAACAAAATTATAGAAGAAAACTTCCCTAATCTAAAGAACAAGATGCCCATAAACATACAAGAAGCCTACAGAATGCCAAATAGACTAGACCAGAAAAGAAATACCTCCTGTCACATAATAATCAAAACACCAAGTGCACAAAACAAAGACAGAATATTAAACGTAGTAAGAGAAAAAGGCCAAGTAACATATACAGGCAGACCTATCAGAATTATACCAGACTTCTCACTAGATACTATAAAAGCGAGAATATGCTGGACAGATGTCATACAGACACTAAGAGAACACAAATGCCAGCCCAGGCTACTATACCCAGCAAAACTCTCAATTACCAGAGATGGAGAAACCGAGATATTCTATGACAAAACCAAATTTACACAATATCTTATCACAAACCCAGCGTTACAATGAATAATAGCAGGAAAGCTCCAAAGCAAGGAGGGAAATTATACCCTAGAAAGAGCAAGAAAGTAATCCTCTTCCAAAAAATCCAAAAGAAGATAGCCACACAAAGATAATTCCACCTCTAATAACAAAAATAACAGGAAGCAACAATCTCCTAAAATCAGTGGACTCAATTCCCAGATAAAAGACATAGGCTAATTGACTGGATATGTAAACGGGACCCAGCATTTTGCTGCATACAGGAAACCCACCTCAGTGACAAAGGCAGATTCTACCTTAGAGTAAAAGGCTAGAAAACATTTTTTCAAGCAAATGGTCCTAAGAAACAAGCTGGAGTAGCCATTTTAAAATCTCCAGTCAGAGAACACAAAGGGAAGGACTCATGGTTCCACCTGTATAGGTAGTTGAGGGTGGCCTTGCCAGGTGTGGAAGTGGCAGGCCTTGGTGCATAAAAGTTTGGATTCCCTAGTGTTGGGGATTTCCAGAGCAGGGAGGAGAGAATGGGAGGATGGTGGGAGCATACCCTCATAGTAATTGGAGGAGGGGAGATGGGGTAAGGTGTTAGGCATCAGTGGAAGTGGAGAGCCTTTATGCCTGAAAGTTTGGATTCCCCAGTGTTGGGGAATTCGAGAGCAGGGAAGTGGGAATGGGAGGAGGGTAGGAGCACACCCTCATAGTAACTCCCAGAATTATATGGATTAGACATGAAAGAGGCATGCTGCCAGAAGACTAGATTCTAGAGTTCAAGCAAAAAATTATCTTGATACTAAAATTTGTTTTAAGAATTGTATATTGCAGAATATACAGCCTTGGTGGATCTACTCATCAAGCAAGCTGAGCAGACCTGCTTGAACCTCTGATGTCCTGGAATTCTAGCTGGATGCAGTGAAGACACAGAGTCAGAGGCTTATCAATTTACTCTTCCCCCTGCCTCTCTTCTAATATCTCAACAGCCATAATCAGCTTGAAGAATGTAATGAAGAGTCTCCACCCTTATTTCCTGGGCTTGGGGACTGAGGTGGTTAATATAAGGAAAAGTAGTGGTTTTGTCGGACCAGGGAGGATTAGCTAGGATTTATTGCATAGCCATAACCAACCTATTAGTAGAAATGTGTATAATTGTTATTAAGATGAAGTTATAATTTCTTAAATTGTACAAAATTTACTTTGATTTCAAATTTAAGGTTTTCATTGGTATGAGCTTCTTATTGATATAAAAGTGAGATTAATATTGTTACTCTGATAGGCACTGTGCCTATATAACACATTTAGGAATACAAGGCTTAGAACCAGTCCTTCTTTAACTTTCCTAACTAATTTGAGATGGTTAGCCTGTGAGTTAAGGGCCTACAGCAAATTCATGGCTTTGAGCTTATCGGTAGGGTGTTTTCTATCTTTTCTTTAGAAATAGCTGAGAGGAGTTAACAGACAACAGTCCAGATTTCCTCACATGGATAGTTGGATTTCAAAACGTCAGAAGTCCACAGAATTGACATTACAAACATTTCTGTATTAATGTTCATTTTGATTAGAGAACTGTCTTCTCCTGACAGCTTCCTGTCTTGGATTCTAAGAAGAAATTGAGCATCTTTGGAGTTACTCCAGTTGTGGTGAGACAGCCACTAGGCAAAAATTGCCTCGTCATCTACAGACAAATTATTGTCCAGAAAAGGACACACTTGCAGAATAGTCGATTGATTATACCTGCCAAGACGGAGTAATCAGCCCTTAATAATTCTGCATCACTAGGTCTGACAGATGATCCTGGGCCAGAAGGCTAAAGATCACATGCTCCAACCTTTTGTAGTATAGGGGCTTTTCATGTGTTCAGCGGTCTTTATAAATTGGCTAAATTTTAGAAGCTATGCTTTGTGCTTCCCATAATTTCAGTTAACTTAGTCACTCTGGATTTCCAAAAGGATTGAAGACTTATAGTCTCATAGCCAATCCCAGCTATTAACTTTGAGGGAAAAGATTTGAGAGGATGGTTTTCAACTGACATTCATTCTAAAGCCAAGAAATAAACCAGGTTCAGAACTAAGTGTTTTATTTAGGAGAGATAACAAAGGTTCTGGTTAGTCAACAAAATGATGGACTGGGTATTAGGCCTATCTTGCACCTTACTGACACAAATTGGTATAGTTATGCTCTAATTGTATTTTGAGAGAAAAGTTTTATTTTAACAGGAAGGGTGATATGTAGGAGGAGCTAAGGTGGGAGGAGTAAGGAGAAGAGAAGGATTAAGGAGAGGAGGAGGAGGAGGAGGAGAGGAGCTAGGTGACAAGGGGGGATGGAACATGAAGGTGGATGTTCATGTGTCTCCGTTAGTCAAAGATAGTTAATATATCTAGGTTGGGTACTGGGCTACACTTCTGATTGTATGGGCATCTTGTTATTGAGCATTACCAAACTTATAAAGCCTTTGATTAACATTAAAAAAAATGTATAAAAGCAAAAAGGAGAAGGGGATGGAATAGGGGTTTTCTAGGGAGGGGAAATGGGGAAAGGGGATAGTATCTGAAATATAAATAAAATATCCAATTAAAAATAAATAAAAAAAAGAAAATAGAAAATAGCTAAAAGAAGGAGTATTATACTATATATACTCATTAGCTAGTGTAGTGAATATTACATATCTAATCTGATTAGATATCTAAGTTTGCAAAATTTAGACATCATGTATAAAACAATTAAATTATGAATGTTTTCCTTTTTCATGAAAAACTTTGAGCAATCAAACTTAGAGAGATGCTTGTCTTATAATTCAACATATGTTTTAGATTAGGCAGATGGTCTGTTTCAAACATTCACCATTTGATACTTGCATAAAAATTAAAGTGAAACATAAATCATTTATGAAAGAACTCAAGTTGTTTAGAATAATAATTATAGGTGAGCTAACTTAGAATATACAATAATCTGCAAAATTTAATTAAAATTATATATACATGTTTATAACTATAATTGGATTTTCATTTTCAATATTGTAGATCGAAGAACAATTACATGATTGGCAAACAGATTAGATTTAACTGATAAATCTTAGAAAGATTCTTAGTATATATATTTCTTCTATCTCAGTAGCAAATATTATACACGTGTAAATAAAAAGTTATGTTGTATAGAACCTTCCACTGTATTTTATTTATTCCTTTTTGCATTCTATGCCTATCTGTATTATGATGTTTTACCTTCAAGCTAGATTCTCCTATGTTTTTCATAAGTCCAGTATCTGATGGTCTTAGAGTATAGAGTTTTGAAGAAGGGGCAAGAAGAATGTAAGAGCCAGAGAATCAGGCAGTTTGTTCTCAGATGTGTCTCTTAGTCACATCAGAAGCTATAGTCATAAAGTCTCATCAGCATGACCATCCAAATGTGAGCTGTGCAGGGAGGACATCAACAAACATGCCAACCTGCAGAAGGGAAAGCTCATGAGGCTTCCACCCTACACAGAGTACTCTAGACAATGAATAAGAGAGGCAGGCCTGTCTAGGAAAGAGCAAACCACATAGCTGTCCAGTACCATATGGTCAGCCCTGGAAACATACAGGATAGTAACCTTATATGGACAGAATGGGTATATTTAGGAATATATACATACATAAAAATACATATATGTGTGCAGTATCAAATGTTGAAGAGGTCATGATTTGAAGGAGGGTGGGAGGTGTATGTGGGAGGGGTTAGAGGGAAGAGAGGGGAGGAAAAATGTTGTGATTAAATTACAAATCCAAAATAAACAGAAAACTTGAAGCTTTCTTAGCCACTTGACTAGAAAGTCCTTTAGGGAGATGAATTAAGGACATGGAGTGCTGTTATAACCTTACTCACTGTGAGTAGGAGTAGTGGTTGAGAATTTGTCTGTGTATCAGGGATGATGGGATGCTTTGCTTAGGGGTTAGAGGAATGAAGGGCTTGCTCAAGTAGTTTTGCAAGGCTCCAAAATAGTTCCTATAGTCTCATTAGAACTTCAGCAAAAGCTGGGCGGTGGTGGCGCACGCCTTTAATCCCAGCACTTGAGAGGCAGAGGCAGGCGGATTTCTGAGTTCAAGGCCAGCTTGGTCTACAGAGTGAGTTCCAGGACAGCCAGGGCTTCATAGAAAAACCCTGCCTCGAGAAAACAAAAAACAAAACAAAAGAAAACAAAAAAAAGAACTTCAGCAAAGTGGTAAGACCTCTGAGCTTTCTGCACTCCTGTTGCCCGAATACTAAGAAACGTATACTAAGTTATACTATACGGAATCTTCAGAGAGAAGAGGACACAGAGATACACAGGCTTTATATACAAGAGTAAAGTCCCAAACACAGGAAACAGATAAATCCCTGGCTTAGAAAGGACATTATAAAGGAGATCCTGGGAATCAGTTCAAAGAGAGATAGATGTTCAAGGAGGTCTGAGGACAAAAGAGAAAGAAAAGTCCTATACAGATGCAAATACACATTAGAATAAAAGAAATTTTTGTGGGCACATGTAGTAAGATGGATCAAAGATTAAACTATTTTCTACTTTATACCTATAGGATTTTTCTGATAGAATATTGAAATAAGCTTTAGGAAGAGGATATTTTTCAGATTAAGTTCTCCTACCTGATGGCATAAGTTTATTATAAAAAGTAAGTTGATTTTAGAAGTTATTTTAAAATTACATTTTTTCAGTACCTGAAGTAATGAACAAAAATTTTGCTATGGGATAAGTTTATCCAATAATTAGAATGAAAATCTAATCTAAATCTAATCATTATTTTATTTGAATCCCAAATGAATATATTTAGTTTCTTTCTTTGCATGGGAACATTATATATCATATGTTTACTAAGGCAACATCATTCTTTAACAATAAGTCTGAAGAACCATCAGTTTCTGAAATTTCATAATAAAAAAATTTGCTCAAAAAAAGGGAATTCAGTATCCCTTTATGACAATAGCCTTACACAGATCAGTGATGCAAGCAACATACCTATAATACATCATAGAGGCCATAGTTGACAGCAAGCTCATAGCCAATATCAACTTAACAAAAGAGAAATTCAATGCAATTCCATCAAAATCAGTTTATTCTCTCCATACCTATTCTATTTTCTACTTGAAATCTTTGCTAGAAGTATAAGACAATTGAAGGAGATCAGAGGCATACAAATTGAAAAGAAGTAAAAAGAATTGTTATCTGCAGATAATATGATGATATAACAGTGACCCTAAAAATTCCATGATATAAACAAACATAAAGAAAAACAAATCAGAAGATCATCTCATCTGATGCAGAAAAAGCCTTCGACAAAAGAAATTTTGTTTACAGTTTATAAACACTTTCAGCAATATAGATGAATACAAAAATCAACTCATAAAAATCTGTAGCCCTCCGACTCCACTGACCCACCAATCAGGCAGCATACAGCAGCTGGTCTGAGGCCCCTGACATACACAGCAGAGGACTGCCTGGTCTAGCCTCAGTGGGAGAAGCCACATCTAACCCTTGAGGCCCCAGGGACTGAAAAGGTCTGAGGAGGGGCATCCTCTTGGAGACAGAGGGGAAGAGGAATGGATGAGGATCTGTTGGAGGGTGGACTCAGAGGGGGGCACTGACTGGCCCTCACGTATACAAATGACAAAGAGACTGAGAAAGAACACTTCACAATGGCCTCAAATAGTATAAAATATCTTGATGTAACTCTAAGAAGCAAATGAAAGACTTGTTCAATAAAAACTATCTAAGTTCCTGAAGAAAAAAATTAGAACTAAAGAGTCTCCACGTGAATAGACAAGTAGGATTAATGTAGTAAAAAATGGCTATCCTACCAAAAGCAATCTAAAGAGTCAAGGTAATCCCCACCAAAACTCCAATACAACTCTTCACAGACCTCAAAGGACAATGCTCAGCTTTACATGGAAACATAAACACCCAGGATAGCTAAAGTAATTCTGAACACTAAAGAACTGCTGGAGGAATGGGTCTCACCGTTTTTCATTTCAATTTGTACTAGAGAGCTATAGCAATAAAGCCACTGTGGCACTGGCATAAACAGAGACATGTTGATCACTGAAATTGAACTGAAGACTCAGACAGAAACCTACATACCTATGGATATTTGATTTTTTTTTTTTTTTTTTTTTTTTAATGAAAAGCCAGAAATAAACAGTGGAAAAAATACAGCATCTTCAACAAACTGTGCTGGTCAAAGTGGATGTTTGAATGTAGAATGTAAATAAACCCACATTCTTCACCCTGCCCAAAACTCAATTCCAAATAGATTAAAGACCTCAACATAAAAACAGACAAACTGAACATGACAGAAGAGACAGTCGGGAATAACCTTGAACTCACTGCCACAGGAGGAGACTTTCTGAACAGACAGTCATTTGCACAGGCACTAAGAACAACAATTAGTGGAACCTCATAAAAATGAAATACTTTTGTTAGAAAGGGATGTAGTCATTTGGACAAAGTGGAGCCTATGAAATGGGATTTTGTTTTAACCAATTTCACATCTGAGGACTAATATGTAAAATAGAAAAAGAATATATATATATATATATACACACACACACATATATACATGTATACACACATATACATACACACACACACACACACACATATATATATATATATATATATATATATATATATAGAGAGAGAGAGAGAGAGAGAGAGAGAGAGAGAGAAAGCCCAAGTAACTCAATTAAAAAAAATAGGGTACAGATCTAAACAGAATTCTTCATAGAGAAAACTCAAATGCAGAGAAAGCACTTTAAGACATGTTTAACATCCTTAGCCATCAGGGAAATGCAAATTAAACATGGGGTTGAGGAAAGGAATATGGGAAGAGGTAGGCAGAATTGAGTGTGTTGGGGGGGGGGCAGGGAAAACTAGTGTAGTAGAAACTTCCTAAAATATAAGAAGGCAATCATGATGAAGTTTCCAAATAATGAGGTAGAGCTCCATTTGACCATCTCTTGTAACCAAATGAAGCTTCTAGTACCAAGACTGGGTTATATCCAACTGAGTTGTTGGCCAAAGGGGTCCCATACAAGGCCCAAACAAATTATGCTGTTGGCAAGACAATAAGTTGCTGTCTACAAACTGGCAGCAAATACCCGCTGTTGAAGATAACACCCATAAAATTCACACTGACTATGGACAGGTACAGCTACAGCTGGTGGCTATTAAGAACCATTACCTCTGTGTTCTAGTGCATTTGGTAAAGGAAAGTTATTCTGTAGGCTACCAACAGAGAAGCAGAAACACCAACCTAGCCATATACCTCTTGATCTACTGTCTGTGCTGCTTACAAATATGTTAGAGCAATGGAAGCACAAAGCTTGTGTGAGCAACCCACAATGTCATTTGTCATGAGATAGAACCCACACCCAACACTGCCAAAACAACCAAAAATCAAAGACTAGATAGATTAGAGACCTAGGATTAAACCCCAAAAGTAACGGTCTTTTTTTAAAGTTAACAATAAAATGAAACCTAATGACATTCTGCTATACTCATAGATCTGTGCCTTATTCAACCATTTTCTGAAGGATTCCCTTCGCAGCAGATGGGAACAAATATAGAGACCCACCACATTTTATACACACGCACACATACATGCACATGTGTGCATGTGACCCCCCCCCCCAAGACATACAGGGAGGGGGAGGAAAAGAGAAGGAGGGGGAAAGAATAGACCACCTGACTGACCTTGGAATACACTGCTCTAAATGAGATGTCTCCATCAATTCTATCCCTTGAGAGCTAAGGGACCCTTGAGGAAGAGAAGGTAGGAGTGTGGGAGCCATATGGGACATTGGGAGAAGACAGCAAAGTTCATATGAATTCATGAAGACAGAGCCAGTTAGCACAGGGCTTAAGTTGGTCTGCACCAGGTCCTCTGTGTCTATATTATGGCTTTCAGGCTAGTATTTTTAATGTGACTCCTGAGTGTGTGAACAAGTGAGTTTCTGATTCTTGTGCCTTGTCTTGGACTCGTTTCCCGCTTTGGATTAACCCTGTGAAACTTGGATGTCGTGGTTGTTTTCTTTTATTTTCTTAAAAAAATTACATGGGAACAGATTTAAGACGAGGGAAAAAAAACCTCAATAAATCTTTAAAGAAAAGGAAAAGATACACGCTAAACAAATGTTTACTAGAATATTGCATTAGCATTACAATTAAATTGAATATGCATTGCCTATGAGAGATATCTTTTAGGACACATCTACTTGTGTTTTGGTCCATTATTTCTGGCAAAATTTCAAAATCAATTTGAAATTTAGCCTTTCCTAATGAATAATGTATTTATATTTCTTGTAAAATCTGTACAACTGAAGAATTACTAAGATACTAGATAAACTACGAGAAAATTCTCTCTAAATTTACCCATCAATCACCAAGAAATGTTAGAATAATATGAGATTAATAATGACTGAAATATTTGATGTTAATTCAAAAATTTTAAGGCTTTTAAAATTTTAAACAAGATGAAATATTTGCTAAGCTTGAGAATTGAGTTATCTAAAAGTAGACCAGCTACAGTGCTGAACCCAGAAAGCAGTATCCATTTAATGTAAGAAGCATGAGCACATAAAGTGATAGTGAGAATACTGAACACGTAGTTTATAGTAATATAAGTGCTTCAAATATATGAATTTATCATGCCAAGCAATCATTAAATAGCACTATTATAATAGTTAATTGATAGATCAAGTAATTTACTCAAAAGTACCTGAGTCAAAAGGTACTTCTAACAGTAGGTGTCAATAGACTAAGCACTGTGCTTAGTGGCAGTTCCCCTACTTCTAGCCTGGCTCTTTCCCTATAGGAAATACAGGGGAAATTGCTAGTAAAACTTTGGGCTTGTATAGGAAAAAACCAAACCAAAACAAAACAAAACAAGCTCTCTATAAAGCTATAATTCCAGTTTTTCTCACTGAACTCTATAGTCTGAATATCCTCTGCTTCTTCATGCTATAATGTCTTGGGCTAAGTATTCAAAGTGGTCCTATAGTAATAAAATTTTATAATACTTTATGTTCCTGAGCATTTAAAAAAATACATTCTCTTCAAAATTCCATTTTAATTACAAATATCAAAATATTTTCAAATATCAAGTTCACAGAAAGATGCATAAACCAATATAAAGTCTATTTTTATAAAATACAGAACCCTATGTGTATAATAATAAATTTGTGATAGGTCTATGCCTAAGATGTTAGTATTAGTGATTAATATTCTATAATACAAGATGACTAATATGTTTCAACAATAGGTCAATAGCCTAAAAGAACATAGACTCTAACATGAAAATCACCATTCTAAAATCACAGAAGATAAACCTTAAAGCAAAAGAACAAAATTTAGCCAATAGCTAGCTATTACAGTATAGCTGAAAGTCAGTAAGAGAACTACAATGAAGACATAATAGACATAATAGATCCTCCCACCAAATAAGTCTTTTGAACTAAAAAGCAGGTAAAACAATATGAACAGTCGTTGCATATGCCTAAATGAGAATTCAAGGAGGACTAGAAGGAAGCAGACAATAATGGCAACATCTTTATATCCTTTTTAAAAAATCCTTGTATTCAAACATTTTAGAATCTCAATAAGTCCCAAAGTACAACAGATGAAAATACTATTTTATGTTCCTATAGTAAAACCAAAGAGAATGAACATAAAGACAAGATCTTAAAAGTAAACATTACTATTCATGGATGCTGGCAGTACAGACTGCTGTGTGTGGTCACTATGGAAATCAGTGTGGAGGTTCTTCCAAAAGCTAGAAAGAGCCGTATGACAGAGCTATTCCACTCTCTGGCAGAATTCCAAAGGACACAGTATCGTACTACTGAGATACTTGCTTGGTCACGTTTAACTGCTGCTCTATTCACATATTTCATGAAGGTAAGCATATTAGGTGTTTGCCAAGTAATGAAGTTGCAGATAATGAAAATGAAGTATATAAACACAAAAGAATCATACTTAGCTTTAAAGAAACTGAGATGATAAAATTTTTTGGAAAACAAATATAATCAGAAAATATACTGCATAAAATAAGCTATAGCCAAAAAGAACATGTCACATTCTCTATTAAGTATAAATTCAAAATATGAACCTTTAGGTTTTAATGTAACCTTGCTGTCTTAGTTACTTTTCTATTGCTATGATGAGACATCATGACCAAGGCAACAACATACAAAGAGTTTAGTAGGGCTTATAGTTTCAGCAGGTTATCATCCATGACCACCATGGTAAGGGAGGATGGCAGCAGGCAGGCAGGCAGGCGGTCATCGCACTGGAGCAGTAGCTGAGAGCTTACATACTGGTCTGCAAGTAGGAGGCAGAGAGAAAGAGAGCTAGCTGGGAATGGCATGGGCTTTTGAAACTCAAAGCCTGCCTCTAGTGATGTACCTTCTCCAAGAAAATCACGCCTCCTAATCCTTAACAATCAATTCCGCAAACTAGGAACCAAGGATTCGAATGTATGGTCTATGAGGCCATTCTCATTCAAACCACCACATTTGAGTACCCCTAGAATCCAGGATAGTAGAAAGAGACCATTAGGTGAAGGGTAGACGGAGCACAAGAAGAGTGTCATAGGACAAAGGTGCTGTAAAGTTTGCTGTCCATAAAATGATGTTAAGTGATACAAAAGAAAACACTTAGCTTATGTTACCAAACACTTTCAAGTTAAGCTACTGCCTAACTAGAAGCTTTACCTCTATTGACCAGTGTTCCTGGTACTGAATGTACACAGCATGGTACTAAAGGAAAAGGATTGTCAGTATAACCCAACAGCGACTCGTCTGTAAGATACACTGGTGCAAAAGCAGCACAAATGTCATAGGAGTGGCCACCCACTTTTTGTTTGGTTTTAAGGTTTCAGTAAGTGCATGAGAAGGTCCTTCAGGTCTGTGATCTTGAGATTTGGCCAAAATGAATAAAAACAATAACCTATTTAATTGCAAGCCTAGTTCAAGCTTCTTAGAATATCTCTAAGGTAGGAGAAAGATTAAATGCAATAATAAAGTTGGCATTGAGAACTGACACTGGACTTTTAAACTTTTCTTCTAAATTTAATTCAGAATATTTTACACTATTTTAAAAGCAAGAAAGACAGCACATGAGCTAAGAGAGAAAATAAAGTTTCTTTAAATTAATGGGAATATATATATTCCCATACACACACACACACACACACACACACACACACACACACACACATATATATATAAATATAAAATCTCAATCTCAACATAGAACATATTTAACATATCTGAATGTACATAGGCAAATATCCTTTACAAACCAATCTAAAAATCAAGCTTTTACATAAGACAATCTGAACAAATAAAAGAAAAATTATCAGAAGTGTAATATGTGGATGTCTTAAATTTAGCATATACTTTTACTAGAATATAATATTTTTCTAGGTTTACAGCATCTGAATTGTGCTGGAGTGAGCAGACAGCATAATGTAATGAAGTTAGATATATACACAAGAAATACACACCTACACATGATACCCTATATTTAGCAGGTTTATGAAGAAGATATAATCTTGAAATTTGTTTACATAAAATTACAAAACGCACACTGATTTTCCTTATTTCTTTAGCATTCTTTTTATTCCGGCACATAGAAGATAGGCTAGAGCTTCTGAAATCTACATATCCTTAAAAAAGATGAATAACAAAATAAAGGCAGAATGACAGTAACTATTAAGCATTTACTATAACCTAGGTTTGTTTTCTTTTTTCTTTTTTTTTTTTAGAGGCCTGACATTTTATTAAAGATGTTGGTTCTAACAACTTTTCTCTTTTTTACCTTTTTTAAAATTGGTTATAATATTTACATTTCAAATTTTATCCCTTAACCCCATTCCCCCCACCACCCAGGAACCCCTTATCCCATCCCCCTTCCTTTGCTTC
Source organism: Arvicanthis niloticus (assembly GCF_011762505.2). Classification (NCBI taxonomy): domain Eukaryota; kingdom Metazoa; phylum Chordata; class Mammalia; order Rodentia; family Muridae; genus Arvicanthis; species Arvicanthis niloticus. The sequence continues at coordinate 26,250,155 of NC_047659.1, read as the reverse complement.
TAAGAGGGTGTTTCTATAATGCTGTTTCCATTAACATAAATGGTCTCCTAAATTTCTAAATCCTTCCCTTTGTGTTATTAAATCACCTGTTCTTTCTTTTTTCCTTGTTTTCCTTTTTTTTTTCCTTTTTTAAAAAATTGGGTATTATATTTACATTTCAGATTTTATCCCTTACCCCACTTCCTCCCACCACCCAGACACGTCCTATCCCATCCCCCCTCCTCATGCTTCAGAGGCTGTGCCCCAAACTAACCCCCACCTCAATACCCCTTCCCCACCCTCATATTCCCTCCCCCTCCCCTTGTGTTCATTTTTCATGGGACCAAGAATCTCCTCTCCCACCTATGCCCTACAAGGCCATCCTCCCCTACATATACAGCTGGAGTCATGGGTCCCTCCCTATGAGCTCCCAGGCTCCTGGTTTAGACCCTGGTGGGCTTTGGTTGGTTGGTATTGTTGCTTTCCTCCTGGGGTCACAAACTCTTTCTGCTCCTTCAGTCTTCTCTCTAACTTCTCCATTGGGAAACCCTTGATCATATCAGTGGATAGCTGTGAGCATCGTCCTCTGAATGTGTCAGTCTCTGGCAGACCTCTAAGGAGACAGCTATATCATGTTCTTGACAGCATGCACTTCCAGCCATCCACATCAGTGTCTGGCTTAGGTGACTGTACATGGGATGGATACTCAGGTGGAATGATCTCCAGATGGCCCCTCCTTCAGTTTCTGTCCCATGTTCTGTTTCCATATTTGCTCCCTTGAGTATTTTTTTTTCTCGTTCTAAGTAGAACTGAGGCGTCTCCTCTTGGTCTTCCTTCTTCATGAGCTTCATGTGGTCTGTGGGTTGAGTCTTCGCTATTCTAAGCTTTTGGGCTAACATCCGCTTAACAGTGAGTAAATACCATATGAGTTCTTTTGTGATTGGGTTAACTCACTCAGGATGATAATTTCTAGTTCCATCCATTTACCCAAGAATTTCTCGAATTCATTATTTTTAATAGCTGAGTAGTACTCCACTGTGTAAATGTACCACATTTTTTGTATCCATTCCTCTGTTGAAGGACATCTGGGTTCTTTCCAGCTTCTGGCTATTATAAATAACGCTGCTATGAACATAATGAAGCATATGTCCTTATTATATGTTGGAGCATCTTCTGGGTATATGCCCAGGAGTGGTATAGCTAGGTCCTCAGGTAGTGCTATGTCCAATTTTCTGAGCAACCTCCAGACTGATTTCCAGAGTGGTTGTACCAGCTTGCATTCCCACCAACAATGGAGGCGTATTCCTCTTTCTCCACATTCTCACCAGTATCTACCATCACTTGAATTTTTTTATCTTAGCCATTCTGACTGGTGTGAGGTGGTATTTCAGTGTTGTTTTGATTTGCATTTCCCTGATGACTAAGGAAGTTGAGCATTTCTTAAGGTGCTCCTCGGCCATTCGAATTTCTTCAGTTGAGAATTCTTTGTTTAGCTCTGTACCCCGTTTTTTAAATAGGGTTATTTGGTTGTCTGGAGTCTAATTTCTTGAGTTCTTTGTATATATTGGATATTAGCCCTCTATCGGATCTAGGATTGGTAATGATCTTTTCCCAATCTGTTGGTTGCTGTTTTGTCTTATTGACAGTATCTTTTCCCTTACAGAAGCTTTGCAATTTTATGAGGTCCCATTTGTCAATTCTTGATCTTAGAGCATAAGCCATTGGTATTCTGTTCAGGAAATTTTCCCCTGTGCATAAGCATTCGAGGGTCTTCCCCACCTTCTCTTCTATTAGTTTCAGTGTATCTGGTTTTATGTGAAGGTCCTTTATCCACTTGGACTTGTGCTTTGTACAACAGGATGGGAATGGATTGATTTACATTTTTCTACATGCTGACTTCCAGTTGATCCAGCACCATTTGTTGAAAATGCTGTCCTTTTTCCACTGGATGGTTTTAACTCCTTTGTCAAAGATCAAGTGACCACAGGTGTGTGGGTTCATTTTTGGATCTTCAATTCTATTCCATTGATCTTCCTGTCTGTCTCTGTACCAATACCATGCAGTTTTTATCACTACTGCTCAGTAGTACAGTTTGAGGTCAGGGATAGGGATTCCCCCAGAAGTTCTTTTATTGTTGAGAATGGTTCATGCTATCCTGGGTTGTGTTGTTGTTCCAAATGAATTTGCAAATTGCTATTTTTATCTCCATGAAGAATTGATTTGGAATTTTGATGGGGATTGCATTGAATCTGCAGATTGCTTTTGGCAAGATGGCTATTTTTACTAAGTTAATCCTAACAATCCAGGAGCATGGGAGATCTTTCCATCTTCTGAGATCTTCTATTTCTTTCTTCAGAGACTTGAAGTTCTTTTCATACAGATCTTTTACTTGCTTGGTTAGATTCACTATAAGATATTTTATATTATTTGTGGCTATTGTGAAGTGTGTCATTTCCCTAATATCATTTTCAGACTGTTTATATTTTGAGTAGAGGAAGGCGACTGATTTGTTTGAGTTGATTTTATATCCAGCCATTTTGCTGAAGTTGTTTATCAGGTTTAGGAGTTCTCAGGTGGAAGGTTTAGGGTCACTTAAGTATACTATCATATTATCTGCAAATAGTGAAATTTTGACTTCTTCCTTTCCTATTTGTATCCCTCTGACTTCCTTTTGTTGTCTAATTGCTCTAGCTAGGACTTCCAGTACTATATTGAATAGGGAGGGTGAGAGTGAGCTCCCTTGTCTAGTCCCTGATTTTAGTGGGATTGCTTCAAGTTTCTCTCCATTTAGTTTGATGTTGGCTACTGGCTTGCTGTATATTGCTTTTAGTATGTTTAGGTATGGACCTTGAATTCCTGATCTTTCCAAGACTTTTAACATGAAGGGATGTTGAATTTTGTCAAATGCTTTCTCAGCATCTAGTAAGATGATCATGTGGTTTCTTTCTTTGAGTTTATTTATGTAGTGGATTACATTGATGGATTTCAGAATATTGAATCATCCCAGCATTCCTGGGATAAAGCCTACTTGATCATGATGGATGATTGCTTTGATGTGTTCTTGGATACGGTTTGCAAGAATTTTATTGAGTATTTTTGCATCAATATTCATAAGAGAGATTGGTCTGTAGTTCTCTTTCTTTGTTGGGTCTTTGTGAGGCTTAGGTATGAGCATCATTGTAGCTTCATAGAACAAATTGGATATTGTTCCTTCTGTTTCTATTCTGTGGAATAGTTTGAAGAGATTTGGTACTAGGTCGTCTTGGAAGGTCTGATAAAATTCTGCACTAAAACCATCTGGCCCTGGACTGTTTTTGGTGGGGAGATTTTTAATGACTGCTTCTATTTCTTTAGGGGTTATGAGGCTGTTTAGATGGTTTATCTGCTCCTCGTTTAACTTTGGTACCTGGTATCTATCTAGAAAATTGTCCATTTCATCCAGATTTTCCAATTTCGTTGAGTATAGGCCTTTGTAGTGGGGTCTGACGATTTTTTTAATTTCTTCTGTTTCTGTTGTTATGTCTCCCTTTTCAGTTCTGATTTTATTAATTTGAGTACTGTCTCTGCGCCCTTTGGTTAGTCTGGCTAAGGGTTTGTCTATCTTGTTGATTTTCTCAAAGAACCAGCTCCTGGTTTTGTTGATATTTTGTATAGTTCTTTCTGTTTCAACTTGCTTGATTTCAGCCCTGAGTTTGATTATTTCCTGCCGTCTACTCCTCTTGGGTATATTACCTTCTTTTTGTTCTAACACTTTCAGTTGTGCTGTCAAGTTGTTAGTGTATGCTGTTTCCATTTTCTTTTTGTGGGCACTTAGAGCTATGAGTTTTCCTCTTAGTACTGCTTTCATGGAGTCCCACAAGTTTTGATATGATGTGTCCTCATTTTCATTAAATTCTAAAAAGTCTTTAATTTCTTTCTTTATTTCTTCCTTGACCAAGTTATCATTGAGTAGAGCATTGTTCAGTTTCCACGTATATGTGGGCTTTCTGTTGTTTTTGTCCATATCAAAGACAAGTCTTAGTCCATAGTGGTCTGACAGGGTACAAGGGATTATTTCAATCTTTTTGTATCTGTTGAGGCCTGTTTTGTGACCAATTATATGGTCTATTTTGGAGAAGGTCCCATGAGGTGCTAAGAAAAAGGTATATTCTTTTGTTTTAAAATGAAATGTTCTATAGATATCAGTTAAGTCCAATTGGTTCATAACTTCTGTTAGTTTCATTGTGTCTTGGTTTAGTTTCTGTTTCCATGATCTGTCCATAGTTAAAAGTGAGGTGTTGAAATCTCCCACTATTATTCTGTGAGGTGCAATGTATGCTTTAAGCTTTAGTAAAGTTTCTTTTATGTATGTGGGTGCCCTTGCATTTGGGGCATAGATGTTCAGAATTTCGAGTTCCTCTTGGTACATTTTTCCTTTGATGAATATGAAGTGTCCTTCTTTATCTTTTTTGATTACTTTTGGTTGAAAAACGATTTTATTTGATATTAGAATCGCTACTCCTGCTTGTTTCTTGGGACCATTTGCTTGGAAGATTGTTTTCCAACCTTTTACTCTGAGGTAGTGTCTGTCTTTTTCACAAAGGTGCGTTTCCTGTATGCAGCAAAATGTTGGGTCCTGTTTACCAGTCTTATAGTCTATGTGTTTTTATTGGAGAATTGAGTCCATTGATATTAAGAGAGATTAAGGAAAAATGAATGTTGTTTCCTGTTATTTTTGTTATTGGCAGTGGAGATATGTTTGTATAGTTGCCTTCTTTTAGGGTTGTTGGAAGATTACTTTCTTGCTTTTTCTAGGTTGTAGTTTCCCTCCTTGTGTTGGAGTTTTCCACCAATTATCGATTGAAGCTCTGGATTTGTGGTAAGATATTGTGTAAATTTGGTTTTGTCATGGAATATTTTGGTTTCTCCATCAATATTGATTGAGAGTTTTGCTGGGTATAGTAGTCTGGGCTGGCATTTGTGATCTCTTAGGGTCTGTATGATATCAGTCCAGGATCTTCTGGCTTTTATAGTCTCTGGTGAGAAATCTGCTATAATTCTTATAGGTCTGCCTTTGTTACTTTGCCTTTTTCTCTTACTGCTTTTAGTATGTTCTCTTTGTTTTCTATATTTGATGTTTTGATTATTATGTGACGGGAGGTATTTCTTTTTTGGTCTAGTCTATTTGGGGTTCTGTAGGCTTGTTGTATATTTAAGGACATCTCTTTCTTTAGGTTAGGGAAGTTTTCCTCTATAATTTTGTTGAAGATATTTACTGGCCCTTTAACTTGGGAGTTTTCACCCTCATCTATACCTATTATCCTTAGGTTTGGCTTTCTCATTGTGTCCTGGATTTCCTGGATGTTCTGTGTTAGGAGCTTTTTGCATTTCACATTTTCTTTGACTGTTGTGTCTATGTTTTCCACAGTATCTTCTGCGCATGAGATTCTCTCTTCTATGTCTTGTATTCTGTTGGTGATGCTTGCATCTATGACTCCGAATGTTTTTCCTAGGTTTTCTATCTCCAGGGTAGTCTCCCTTTGAAATTTCTTTACTGTTTCTACTTCCATTTTTAGATCCTGGACGGTTTTGTGTAAGTCCTTCACCTGTTTGGTTGTGTTTTCTTGCATTTCTTTAAGGGCTTTCTACTAGTTTACCTGTGTTCTCCTCAAATTCTTTGAGTGTTGTTTATGTCCTTTTTAAAGTCCTCTATCATCATCATGAGAAATGATTTTAATTCTGAGTCCCACTTTTCAGGTGTGATGTGGTGTTCAGGACTTGCTATGGTGGGGGAACTGGGTTCTGGTGATGCCAAGTAACTTTGGTTTCTGTTGTTTACATTCTTATGCTTGCCTTTCGCCATTTGGTTAGCTGTAGTACTACTTGCACTCACTGGTTCTGACTGGAGTCTGCCTTTCCAGTTATCCTGGTTGTGTCAGAACTCCTTGGGGTCTGGATGTCTCTATGATCCTGAGCTCCAGATGTTCTGGGTACAGTGGCGCCTCTAGGATATCTCAGGATATGATGTCTCCACAGTAGTAGACCAGCTAGGTGTTTGCTGCTCTGAGTGTAGTTGCTCCTCTAGGATGCTTCAGGATATGGTGTCCCCTGCTCTGCAGCTCTGTGGTTCATGACCTCTCTAGGATGCCTCTGGACACTGTTTCCTCAGGGGAGCTGATCAGCTGTGTGACTGCTCCAGCTGCTGGCTCTGGGCAATGGGCGGAAGGGGAGTGGTTTTCTGCAGGGGCGGGTTCTTGATGCCAGCTGCGCTCTGGGGGCTCCCTACTGCCAGTTGTGCTTCTGGTGCCTAGGGCGGTGTGCTGGTCCTCCTACCTGTAGCTCTGCAGTCAGTGACCTCTCTAGGATGCCTCTGGCTGCAGTTTCCCTAGGTTTGTTTTCATTTGTGAACATTCTTCATTATTCTGTATATATTCTAGAGAAATATGGTCTTACTATGTTGTCACCTGGGCATAAAAGAGCTTCCGTCCTTCAGTCTTTCACACATCTGTGATTAAACATGTGCCCACTTTACCTAACTAAAGAAGAACCTGTTTTGTTTGCTGGGCCTGGAACACACTAACTATATATTATGCCACCAAGTTCCAACCCCATACTTCATTTGTAAATATTAATCAAACAGCCCTCACCCATACTCATTTCACCCATATGGGAGATGTTCTGTACTTTCCTGTGAATATAGGCGAGAACTTGTGCTTATGAGTGAGTACGGCAAAGATAATACTTTGTGATTTCAGAAGCTAGACATCAAAAGGACAAATAGTCCACCTAACTAGATTTTTCTAGACACTCCTGTATGAAGACCTTGACTTTATGTTATGAGGAAGCATGAACTAACATGCATGATAGCATGCATGCATATGTATGTGTGTATGTGTGTGTGTATATACATATATACATACATACATACATACATACATACATACATACATACATACATGGTGACTTGTACTGAAGAACTGAGTCCTGGACCTAAGAATCATCTGCTGGATGTGAATGAAGTATTTTGCCAGCGATTTTAGTTTTACAGCTGTCTTGTCAGAGTTGCAGCGAAGAAACACCACAACCAAAAGCAAGTTCAGGAGGATATTGTTTATTTGGCTTCACTTTCACACTGTATCCCATCATTGAAAGAAGCCAGGACTCAAACTCAAACAGGACAGGAAACTGGAGGCAGGAACTGATTAGGGGTAATGGGGGAATGCTGCTTACTGCCTTGTTCCCTATGGCTTTGTTAGCCTGCCTTCTCATGGAACCCAGGACCATCAGCTCAGGGATGGTCTCATCCACAATGGGCTAGTTAAGAAACTACCTTACAGGTTGCTTCTAGACCAATCTTACAGAGGCATTTTCACAGGTAGAGTTCCCCTATGTCAAGATTAAGCTAGCTTGTTTCAAGTTCTTACACAATTAACCAATATAAGTGAGCCTTTGTCAACCTGACACACAGGTAGCTCACTGTTAAATTTTTCCTTTCTTATCCATCTCCAAGATCCTACATTAATAATGACAAGAATAATACAATGTAATAATATAGTGTAAAACATTTACAAACTTAAAAGACCTACAATTTTTGAAAATGCAAATACTAAAAAATTCAATTTATTTTAAAAAATGCAGTGTCTTTTAAAATCCAATAGCTCTCCACTGTGGGTACTACAAAATAAAAAATGAGTGAAAATGTTTCAGAGGGAAAACCCAGGTCACAGTCACATCTGAACAAACCAAAACCAAGCTCCAATTCCAACTGTAAAACCTGTTGTTTACCTGAGTAACCAACTTCTGAGAACCACTAATGATCTGTGATTCTTTCAAAGGGCTTGTCACCTTTTTGGCTCTGCCCTCAGGCTCCGCACACACAGAAAGTCTGTTTGGATTAGGCTAGCTCACTCCACACCTGTTGTTGTCTTTGGCAGTCATCTCATGGTACTGTCAACTCCAAAATGCTAGAGTCTTCTGCTGCAACTGAGCTGCATTTCACCAAAAGTGTCTCCTTGGTTCTATTTAGGGACTCCTGTTACGCCATCACAATACCAAACCTCAGCTGCTCTTCATAACCCCTTTGTGCCTTAAAACCCAGTACTACCTAGGTCAGCCATACTACCTAAGTATAGCAGCCAGCATGAGAAACTACTGTGGCCACTTCTAAAACTAGCTTCTTTGTGCCTGACCCTTAAGAAACACTTGACACAACACTCCACCTCACAATCCTCGTCTCTTCTTAATCATAGCAAACACTTCAGCCTCAGCTGATTAGCTCCTGCCCCAGCAAAGCAGAGGTTCATTTTATTGGATCTGGTCTCTTGTCAATCATAGGCAATTCTTCAGCTCCAGCTGAGCAGACAGCATATCTTCTGCACAGAAAAGGCCCCATATAGTCTTGGCTTCTCTCTGAAACTTCACAAGCCAGGTTTCCATCATCATTACTGCTTTCAACATTTTTATCTTCCAGGCTCCTACAGAATAGTTCATTGAGCTCTCAACACCCAATGGCTTTTCTGGTCCCAGGTTCCAAAGTGCTTCCACAATCCCCCACAAGAACATGGTCAGGTCTCTCAAAGCAAAAACACACCATCCTGGTACTAACTTGCCTTATGGTTATTTGTGCTGCAATGAAATGCCATGAAACCTTTTTTCAAGGGTTATCAACAGATGAGAACCTACTTATTCAGATAAATTACTGGGATCAAATAATGTGAAGAAACACTTTGAGTTATGAAAATCTCTCACTATTAACTGTACCTAATCCAACTGATCTAAATAAATAAATTGTCACAGAGTGGAAACTATAGTTTGTTCTGTTGTCTTTGCAGACTCCTATCTCCCTATTTCCCTTGCTGTCATCTTCCAGGTAATTTTTTTCAAAAATCCTTTTCGTCTTTTAAACTTAGAAATCTCTGGACCACTCTCATAGGTTTTTCCTCCTATTCAAACACTGGGATCAAGTAAACAATGTCAATATACTATATAAACAACCCAGACATACTTTCTATGCTGTCACATCCAAAAAATAGTAAATTGAGAAATTCTACTCACATTTTCATGATCTTCTGATTTCAAGCATTTTGTCTTAGTTAAAATCCAATACACAGGTTCTTGGAGAAGTTATCTTCAGAAGAGAACTTTAAGAAAAGAAAAAAAAAAGAGACGATTCAGAAGAACAAAGCATTTATTTTTATATGTATTTTTTATCATTTCTATTTTATATTCTTAAAACTTCTAATTCTGCAAAGGCTATATAAAATACATATGATACTCAATGTTAAGTATTATATATAAGCTTTGTACATTTTTTTAAACTTTAGTGACTACTTTATAGACTAATCTTAATCTGTTTTCCATTGCCTTCTTTACTCTGATTTTATTCTGTTCAGACTTCCTCAACCACCTAGTTATAAATACCATCAACACCCCTTTCACAACTGTTTTTCCTGATTGTTTTGTGTAAAACATGAAATACAAACTCTCTTGATAGCAGAAATATCCCTGTCAATGTCCTCCATGTAGGACAGAGTACAGCCTGTTAATACCATCAGCTGCCTTGTCTTCAGGCTCTGTAACACTCCACAGTTACTGAGTATCACAATTCCTACAACTCCAAAATCTCCAATACTTATTCCTTCCCTCTTTTTACAATGGAAATATACTACTTTCTGGGCCCTGTTTTGTGTTTCAAGTTTGTTATCATTTCTGTTTCTAGTCCATTTAGTTTCACTTGATTACCTTCCTTTCTCTTCATTTTCACAAAATTCATTGAAGAAATTAAAATTTGTTTTTATTGTTTGCTTTGCTTTGGTTTTTTGAGATGACTGAAACAATCCCAGTAAAATCAGGGAATAGACAAGGATGCCCACTCTCCTTGTATCTATGCAATAGAGTACTCAAAGTTCTAGCCAGAGCAATAAGACAACAAAGGGAGATCCAGAGGATACAAATTGGCAAAGAAGAATTCAAGGTATCAATATTTGCAGATGATATGATAATATACATAAGCGACCCCAAAAATTCTTCCAGAGAACTTCTACAGCTGATAAAGAACTTCACAAAAGTGGCCAGATAAAAATTAACTCAAACTAATTAGTAGCCTTTCTTCATACAAATGATAAATGGGTGGAGAAAGAAATTAGGGAAACAATTCCCTTCACAATAGTCATGAATATAAAATACCTTGGTGTGAATCTAACCAAACAAAGGAAAGATCTGAATGACAAGAGCTTCAAGTCTCTCAAGAAAGAAATCAAAGAAGACCTCAGAAAAAGAAGAGATCTCCCATGCTCATGGATTGGTAGGATTAACATAGTAAAAACAGCCATCTTACCAAAAGCAATCTACAGAGATTCAATGCAATCCCCATCAAAATTCCAACACAATTCTTCAAAGACATGGAAAGAACAATTCTCAATTTCATATGGAAAAACAAAAAAATCAAGATAGCAAAAACAATACTTAACAATAAAACAACTATCTTCCAATTAATAAAGAATTAGATTAACTAGGACTTCTGACCATTAGTTTAGGTAACTAGTTCATATTAATAACAACAATCTGATGGAATTAGACTTTTGATCATTACTTGGGCTTAAAAAAAGAGCACAATAAGTAGCCAGGTATTTTACATCAGTCTCACTAACCTATTTAAATATAAGGGAAATGTTAAGAATCCTAACCTTAACTGCTTTCCCAAAGACACTGAATACACACTCTTTTTCTAGTATTCAACTCTCCCTACTGGGCACATAACCTAAATTACCAACCAAAAATTAAGACATATATCCCGCTAAACACACAAGTCAATACAAACTGTTCAAAATCTCTATATTAATGTTCAACTCTTTTGTTCACACATAAGCAAACTTGACAGGGCACAATCAGAGACCATTTTCCATTGCCGAGACACTCATTACCCTTACTATTACTCACTAAATCCAAGTGCTGCACTGTTACCTATCCTCCCTATCTAGTCTATCATTTCATTGTTTACACAGGGCAACTGCTCGTTTGGACTTAGGTTAAAATTTCTTAGCTGTCTTCTCACCTTTCCTTTCATCCAATACACATTACTCACTGCAGTCAGAATGAGCTTTCTTTAATTCAAGCTTTATTACATTGCTCTCTGATGACTCAAGCCTTGCCATACTTTAAACATTCAATTGGCTTCTCAATGTAATCAGACTCATATATAAACAGCTTATCACAGGTTGATGACTGTGGTCCTCTTCACCATGCATCCATATTCATTGTTAAAGTGGGAGTTCTCTTCCTCCTCCTTCAGACACTGTAAGCTGTAAGATTATTACCTGAAATAATTTTTCTGTCTACGTAAATACTTAGTTTTCATGTCATAAAATGACATGTCATAATTCTGGGAAAATCTTTTCTGATCTGTGGTGATGAGGAGTGGCATGATTTTGGTAGCCTATGTAATAGACAGCCTTAGCTACATTTCTCAGATTGCTTTTCAGGTAGGTTGTGGAAGTAAGGGTTATTTGGGCCAATAAGATATGAAGGAAGGAGCCAACTCCAGGGCTGGTCCTTAAATGCTTCCTATAAGATTATTCAATCTTTCCTCTCTTACCCTGTCAATTTGAAAAGCCAGTTCAGAGGACAGGGATAGCCTAATATACTAAAGAAATGAAAAACAAATTCCTTCATGATATTATAATTTTTGGCTCACCTGGTTACAATAGCAAGTTTAGCCTATGGTTAGTAATAAAAATTATGACCTGAGAAATATGTACTTATATAAACCAGGAAAAAGACAGAAAAATTATTTCAGGTAATAGTCTTATGTCAATGACTAAAGGATGACAAAAACTCCTACAGGACTTCCTTATTACTGAACATAATTGGTTGACCTTTATTTGTCTGTCAAACTTAAAGATAAAAATGTGTTATTCTTGCCCAATGCATATTTCTAGTATTTAGCAAAGTAATTTTTAGCAGAAAGAAAAGAAAAAGTAGGCACATGTTTCGATATAACCTACATTGCTTAGTACAATATTATGTCACCATTATTGATAATGAAATACTGTATACTACATATTCAGTCTTCTAGTAGTTTAATGCCTTTTAATTTTAGCTTAAAATAGCTACATAGACATATCATACATTTAAATTTAATAAGTAAGGAGCTGCTATTCACAACAAATCATATGTCATAAGCATATAATTATTTACATATAATATTATAATGAATCCAAATATTTCCTGGTTTTGGATATCTAGATTTTTCTATCATCAATTTTAGATAGCTCATTATTTCTTTCTCTATTCAAGATAATAATTTTCATAAGTTTCCCCATATTAGGTTAGATTTTCTTTTTAGACTGTATTTTCCTTAAAAGTTTAAATTTTGTCTTAATAGTCTTATACTTCATGGTATGTTTGACTTGATGCCAAAACTGTTAATAGGTACCGAATGAATTTCAAACAAAGCAATTAATGTAAAAACAATGGGTGTTTTTTGGTGCTGTATTAACAAGACGTCAGAGCAAATGAATTATAAACGCAATGGCCCTGCAATTCCAAAGAATGTAACAACCAGGCATCTATAATCCTAGCACACAAGAGGTGGAGGAAGAAGTATGACCAGCCAGTCTGGGCTAAATAGTGAATTTCAGGTAAGCTTTGGTTGCAGTTTAAGGTCCTTTCTAAAAGAGAGGGAAGGAAGGGAAACAAAAGCAAAGGAAAATAACAAATGGAGACTCTGCACTGGCTCTGGTGATCTGAGGTCTTGATGGAAAAACCAACAGGTCATCAAGGAAGGGGACAGCTTCAGGAGGTCTGGGTCTCTCTCTCAGTTCCTAGGTAAGAGCTGTCTAAAGCAGGGCTTTTCAGCCTCACAGCAATGGCATTTTAAACTGGCTGATTCTTTTCTTGCTGGGGTCTCCGTTGAGCATGGCATAATGCTTACTAGCACTCTTCATCTCTATGAAGCTAGACGCCAACAGCACTACCTTGAGTCCTTCTGGTCTATTCATATAAAACATTCACAAACCTTTCAATACAGTCCCCCTAAGGCAATGTCCTATCAAATGAGGACAGCTGCTCAATGGTAAAGAAGAAAGACTGCCTGATAATCCTACAGCTTTGAGTTGCAGAACTTCACTCTCCAATTTTCTGGCTGAATTCCTAACCAGCTAGAAAAAGAATTAAAGCTATGGATGAGAAATCGAGAGCCGACATTATACTAAATGAAGAAATGCTTTAAACCATCGACTCAAGTCAGGGAGGAAGGATTGATGGTCACTACCCCAACTCCTTTTCAATATTGTGTTCAACTACTATGTGAATTAAAAACATACAAAGAGGGAAAGAAGTCAAACTATTATTTGCAAATCTCATGATATTAGAGAACTAAAAAAATATGTAAAAAATGTCTAGAAAGGATAAATGGAGCAATGTGGCAGGACAAAATCAATAACTCTCTATATACCAGCAACAAGAATAGAGAGAAGGGAAATACAGACACACTCCATTCACAATATCCACTAAGTAAATCTTTAAACTTTTGAAAAAATAGAGAAAAACACTAGAAAATAAAAAGATAACCCATGCTGATTGATTGGTAGAGTTAATATTATGAAATGACCATTTTTCCACAAGCTATTTAAAGATATAAGGCAACCCCATTATAAAATCCTTATCAAATTCCTTACAGAAATAGGAAAAATACTATCCTAAAATTTATATGAAATCACAAATGATGCTGAATAAGATAGAAAAATACTCAACAACAAAATCAGAAAGAGTGCTAGAAAGACTACAATTTCAGTTTGAAGGTATACTACAGTGTCATACTAATAAAAATATATGGTGCTGGCACAAAAGTAGACATGTAGACCAACGGAATGAAAAGGGGGAATATCAATGTACAAGTGATCTGATAAAAATAATGGGAGAAGTGGGAGGGGAGCTTGGCTCTAATAATCAATATGAGAGGGAATAGAGGACAGAGGAGGGTAAAGAAACAGTAAGGGCCTCTGAAAACATCCTATGAATTCATATTAACTAGTTATCTAGTGGAAAACCCTTCTAATACCTGTAAGCTTTGATATATACTGAATTACATAGTTTAACTGAACATTTTTTTCATATTGACTAACAATACTCCTTGCAGGACTCAAGACAACCTAAGAAAAACCACAACACCAGGTATGAGAAGTCCTCTTTTGAGGTGTTGTTCAGATCTGCCCAAAAAGCATTACAGACTATTGTTATTACCCTTGGTTGCGCACCACAGTTGGAAGGTAGGTCCCTACTTTGAGGACAGCATATATTTCAGACACAGGGCCCAAAGGCCCCTGGGTTGAAACTGACCTGAGTGCCTCCTCTAGTTCTAGCTTTCATGGTACTAGGTCATCATGAAGGCTTCCAAAGTAAGGAATCAACCAACAGTTCTACCCAGCCATGATACCTATTTACCACAACAACCATGAAGGCACAATAACCACTAAAGTGCAGAGGAAACAAGCTTATACTGAGAGTAGCCAGTAGTTCTCAAATAAGATCTATGATCTACTTAACCAGAGGGAAATCATGCCTGTCACTGGAAACCTACTCAACTATCCAGGGCTAATGAAGTCATGAATCTTGGAGGAGAGCCTACTGCCACCATTTTACTAAATTGTACAATCCCTAAGTACACTAAAAATATCTGCCCTTATAAGCACAGATAAGTATAGTCCTCATCCCTGATCCAAAAATTTTCCCTTTGCAACAAACTGAGACTCTTACAGAAAACCACAACCAATCAAAATGCACAGTTTTGAAGTCCAGTACCAATGGTTATATCTACAAAACAACTCCTGTACCTAAGACTCAGGGAACATTGCTGAAGAAAGATTGGAAAGATTGTAAGATCCAAAGGATCAGGTGGTATGTTGTCAAATTGCATCTTGTAGTAATGTCAGAAGAGATGCCCATGAAGTCTCAGCAACATGACTACACAAGGTGAACAAAGATAACAACAGGAATGCAAAAGTCGACAGGGGAAGAACATGAGGCTTCAATCCTACACAAAGAACTATAGGCAAATAAAGATGGCTGAAAGCAGAATAGTCTTCACAGAGAAAAGCATACCAAGTGATAGGTATAACTAACCCCAAATGATCAGCTCTTCAAACATTCATATAAATAACATTGTCCAGACCAAGTAAGTTCTATTTAGAAAAATGTGTGTATATGTATGTGTGTGTTTATTCAAGTGTGTATGTATGTATATATATATATATATATATATATATATATATATATATATATATATATATATGTGAGTGTGAATATACATGTGTACACACACATATGTTTTACAAAGCAAGCATTAGTATAGGGAGGGTTTAGAGGGAGGAAATGTAAATGATGTTATTATATTATAAACTCAAAATTGATAAACAGAAAGCAGAAACACCCAAATGAATAAAAACGAGGTATGTTTAAAAATGTCTTTTCTTTTTCCAGTGTCAATAAATTTCCTCTAAAAGAAGAGAGCTATTCCAAATGAATTGGAGAATTTCTCTTTCTAACTCTGTGAAGAATTGAGTTGGGATTCTAATTGGAATATCACTGAATCTGTAGATTGCTTTCGGCAAGATGGACATTTTTACTATATTAATCCTGTCAATCCATGAGCAAGGGAGATCTTTCCATCTTCTGAGATCTTCGATATCTTTCTTCAGAGAGTTGAAGTTCTTGTCATTCAGGTCTTTTAAGTGACTCACACCAAGGTATTTTATATTAATTGTGACCAACCAGAACTCCCAGTGTCTAAACCACCAGCCTGGGAGCACAAAGGGAGTGACCCATGGCTCCAGCTGTATATGTAGGGGAGGATGACTTTGCCAGGCATAGGTGGGAGAGGAGATCTTTGGTTCCATGAAGACTGGACGGCCAGTTTGGGGGGAATTCGAGGCTGGTAAGGTGGGAGTAGGTGGGTGGGTGGGCACATCCTCAAAGAAGCAGGAGCAGGAGGGATAGGATAGGGGGTTCTTGGGAGAGGGGCAAATGGGGTAGAGGGATAACATCTGAAATGTAAATAAAGTATCAAATAAAAAGAAAATAAAAAAATAAAAAGAAAATAAAAAAGAAGAGCTAAAAAAAACCTTTTTTTAAAAGATACAGGAGAAATGTTTTGAAGTTTTAAACTATGAAGATTTATAGAATATACTATTATAACATAATAGATTATACAGTGTACAATGACCAAACTAGCGTAACTAACATTTCAATTTCTTGAAGATACTTATAATTCTGACCCGCCCATAATAATTACATATATTTATCTGATTAAGTGTTGCATTTCAATACTTGTTTAGCATATGTACTTACAAATATGTTACTAACATTTCCATTTAAAAGATCATGTACTGTTCATTGTTTTTTTTTAAGATTAACTATTTTCTCCATGTTTATTAAAATTTTTCTAAGTGTATCATTAGGTGTACAATTTTTCCCTTAATTTATTTCTTAATCACATTACGTAAGAATCGCAGCCCCTCCCACCTCTCTTCCCAGTCCTGCACTTACAAATCCCCCCTCCTGATATTTCCCCACATTACATAGGAATCACAGCCCCCTCCTAACTCTCCTCCCAGTCCTGCACTTACAAATCCTACCCCTGCCATTTCCTCAACCTTTCTTCTCAAAGAAGTGGAAGGCCCCCTTGGGTACCATCCCACCCTTGGACATCTAGACCAGCAGGTAGGCACATCTTCTCCCTCTGAAGCCCAACCAGGCAGTCCAAGTAGGAGAAAGGAATCAACAAAACCAAGTGCTGATTCTTTGACACAATCAACAAGATAGACAAACCCTTAGCCAAACAACTAAAAGGCAGAGAGACAATGTGCAATTAACAAAATGAAAAATGAAAAGGGAGATAGAACAATAGACACTGAAAAAATTCAAAGAATTATTAGGTCTTACTTCAAAAGCATTAGAAACCAATTGTGCTCTGCAAAATTGGAAATTCTAAATAAAATGAATGAATTTCTACATAAATACCCACTACTAAAGTTAATCAAGATTAGATAAACTATTTAAACAGTCCTATAACCCCTAATAAAAAAGCCATTCATAAATGTTATGACTTATGGTTAGCAGTGTCCAAAGCTTGCAGTGTTAATGAAGGAAACTTCTTTAAGACATAAAAGGAAAGAAGGCTGAAATCGGACGCTTTTCTCTGTGCCATTTCCTGTTCTTTATCCAGTCTGTAATTTACTCTAAGTTTTCAAAAGCCTATTAAAGAAAGAAAGAAAGAAAGAAAACAGAAAAAGTGTAAATATTAAACTGATAATACCATGCTAATTGATTTCATCATGGATAGTTGAAAATTGATAAGTGTTGTATTAACTCATAACAATATTTCCAGTTAGCTTTCCTTTTTTCTATTCTAAGAATATGGAATCTCAGTTTTTCCCTCTCAAAATATAAAATGGTTTCAGAGAGGTTTATAATGTAGCAAATCCCAAATACATTTTACACTTCAAACCCTGAATATATGAAACAGTCTCTTCATTCAAAGTGCTTTCTACAAACTTGGTGAGGATAGCAAGATAAATACCTACCAAATCTAACTTACAGTAATACATTTAAATTAAAAATAAATATTGTGGATGTGTATTGTTATTAACAAGTAATTTATATTGACATGTAACCAAATCTATATAAATGTCAAATTCACTAATTAAATGCTCACACCTTTTGCAAGAAAGGAATTAGTTTTATTAAATAGAAAGAACCCTTCAAACTAATTTTTTTACTTACATATGGATTGTGTGCATACTAATGGAATTATGCATTCTAAACAATAATATGAGATATGAGATGGTCACCTATAAATCATCCCCAAGATAACTAGACTTTTGTTTTGTTTATCTTTCAAGGTCTAGCACAGAATAAATAACTAATAATAAATAAATAAATAATTCAAGATGCTTCAGCTAACCGTTTACATTCTGGGATTCTGAGGCCGTAAGGACAGTGGGAAAACTTAGTCTTTGGAATCTGACATTTTGTAATCTGAACTACACCAGTACCACAGGATTTGGTCAGATCGCTCCTGGTGAGTAATGAATCCTAGGCCAGTTAATTGCAATATTTGTGTATGCCTGGTTTCTGAGTTGTGAGTTACTTTCGTATTGAGTTACTATGCTTTCTAAATCCTAACATATTCTCATCATAGTTTATGTTCAGATGTATAAAAGAAAAAACATCATTAGTATTACAAATTATTAGTGCATACTGGGCTCATTCTTGTCTTGAAATACCACTTTATTTATGCCACTAAAGGTAGATAGAAAACACCTTATGGATATATATGAGCATGAGTTCTTGGAAGTCTTCAGGAAGATTTCTTGGAGGAATTAATATTTACAAAGTTTAGGCCTGACTAACAGGACCCATCCATCCAAAAGCCCAATGGAAAAGTGTTATAAGAGGGAATAACTTAACATTCCTAACACTGGAATGAACTTGGTATATTACACATTGACAGGCCAGCTGAGATTATTAATGTTTAAGGCAAGTCTTTTGGCCAGTGTGAAGAATTTGGAGGTTTCTATGCTGTAGAAGTGATGCAATGTGTCATATTTAAATAGTAAGCACTAGAATTAGTCTTTGGTATTCTCAGAATAAATTTCTAATTTGTTAATGATACTACCAGAAGCATTAAGCATAATCTAAGAAATTAAGTTAAAAAAAGTCAGAGGCTTGTGTCTGCTACTTACAATCATGTAAGGTAAGTAAGTCTTGTCACTTAAGCTCTCAAGAACTCATTTTCTGTAACAAATGAAAAGTATCAGGTTGAAAGCCTACAAGAATTCCTGTGCATATTAATAATCAACCTAAAGAATACAAGTTATTAAAGATTAATTTAACTTGTAGTGGTTAATAAATATCAGTAACATTATTTATACTAATATAAACCATTCCCTTATTTCTTATTTTGGGTGATTTATAGGTTGGTTGTTTTTGAGATGTGATTTCTATGTATATCTCAAATTTGTGATCCTTCTGGCTCAGCCTCCAGAATATTAGGATGACTGGCACACAAGACTGCATTTGTTCTTCCAGATATATATGCATACACTCAACAACCAAAGAAAAACTGAAAGAAGCTAAGTTTTCTAGAAAACTCTTCTGGCATATATATTGGCATGTTAAATGATCTAGAGTATATAGTTTAATAGTTTAGCAATTATCAGATTAAGTTTGCCATTCCATTCTTCAAATGACAGTGTCTGTATGTGGCAATATTTATCTATTTAACATAGTGATAAAAACATAAAATAATCATGATCATAGACTTTAAATCAATATACAAACTCCTATACACAATATGATTTGTTTAAAGTATAGGATTCATAAGACTAAACTTTTCAAAACAGCCTTGAACCTTCTCATCTCTAGCTAGTACAATAAGATCAATGGCTCCATGGTGTTCTGGTTTTCAGTTTTTAAGTGTTTTTAGTCAAACCCTAAAAAAGCAAGAAAGCGCTAGGTTATCACATACTGTTAATTTTATGTGTAATTGTCTAACATGATCCAATAGTTCAGATGGATGATGTAAAATTAGCACGTAAAAATAAGATAGTCTCATCTTAATAGAGCTTAGCCACCAAAATGAATGAGACAGATAACATTCACAATAATATTACAGAGAGCCTAAGTTTTCCCCAAATTGTTTAAGCAATGAAGTACTGTGCCCAAGCAAAGAACTCCAGAGGTCTCTAAGAATTTAAAAGCAATGGAATAAGAACACGGCCTCTGTGGCTGCTATTTTCCTAGAAGACAGTCGGCATGGATAGTGGGTTGTTTCAAACATAATAGCAATGAGCGCATATAATATGTGTTGAGTATAAAATAGAATAAGATTAAGGACAAGGTAAAGAAAATATTTAACATGAGCTTGCTTAGGAAATTGATTCTCATAAACTGAAGATCTGTAAGATAAATTGGTCACAACAGACAAAACTAGCATTTCTATTTCTTGCCCGTTGTTGTCAATATTTTTTCTTAAAAGCCTTGTTTTTTGTTTTTTTTTTTTTTTTCCAGGCACAATTATCTATCTCTCTGTCTGTCTATCTATCTTACATGTGCATGGTATTTGCCTGTGTTTGTGTGACGGTGTTGAATTCCCTTCCGGAACTAAGACAGTTCTGAGTGGCCATGTGGTTCCTAGGAATTAATCCTCATTCTCCTCATTCTCCAGAAGAGAAATCAGTGTTCTTAAACACTGAACTATTTCTCTAGCCCCGCCCCCTCAGATTCTTAGTAGTTTTAATCTAACATGTATTTTTGAACTACATTTTTCCTCACTAGCAATACAAAACATTATTTTTCATTCTCCCTTATGAATGGGACACACTGAGAGAGAAATGTCAAATGAGTGAAAGGTAAGTAGCACAGGAGGAAAGGATGCAGGCCCAGATATTCTCCAACAGATAGCAGACATCATTAAGTGGGAACACTGAGGCAAGCAGGCTCTGCAGAGGAATAGAATTAAAAGGACATAAAGTTGCAACTGGGAGAGGCAGAAATACCATCTCTAAAAGGGCACAGAGACAGCTGTCTGCACATGTGGGAGGCTTAGATGGGAGGTGGATTGGTGAGTTTAAAGTCAGTCTGGGCTTGAAGAAAGACAACAGCCAAATCTGCTATGACGTGTTAGCTGTTTTCTTAGCTTACTGAAATCTTTATACTTCTTGCATGAACTAGCAAAAGCCTTAAAGGTCAAGCTAAGGCTGTGCAGATAAACTATGTTTGAGGGGTCAGGGTAATATACAGTAGATGGTTTTATTTTGAAAATGGTTTTGATATAAACACTGTCAGAATTTCCATCGAACTGTCAATATAAGAAAATGGTAAAATTATTTTATAAATAGTAAGAAGATGCATTGCTTTAATATAATGACCAGTTTCCAAAATTATCATGGTGATATACATTTTGCAGTCATGACAAATTAAAAAAATTATAAGTTTGGGTAAGTTTAATTTATTTTTATTTATTTTGTGTGTGTG
Source organism: Arvicanthis niloticus (assembly GCF_011762505.2). Taxonomy (NCBI): domain Eukaryota; kingdom Metazoa; phylum Chordata; class Mammalia; order Rodentia; family Muridae; genus Arvicanthis; species Arvicanthis niloticus. The sequence continues at coordinate 26,229,164 of NC_047659.1, read as the reverse complement.
TGTGTATGATTTGCATGCCTAGTCCCAGCAGAGATCAAGAGGACATGGATCTTCGGGAACTACAATTACAGACAGTTGTGAATCACAAAGTGGGTAAGAGAAGTCTTTTTATGTAATATTTACATACAGCAGAAAGGCCTGGCCATGTGAACTAATGATAACTATGATCAGTATGAAATTATACAAAATATTTTAAAACACATTATGTAAACAGTGTAGAAGGATGAAATAGGATCTTGATTTCTGCTTGTGTAAATATTGTAACATTGAAAAACATGTAATGCTCCTTGCCAGAAACCACAGACATGTATTTTTACGTTAATCAAACAAAACAAATCTTTTAGTAAAGAAGCCATGTTTATCGGTACCAAATCGGCCAGTCATAGATAAGATGGCTCACCTGCTAAGAAGCCATGTTTACTGATGCACAATCAGGCAAAGGCAGTTAAGTGGTGTACTGCCTGGCTAAAGGCACTTGATGAGGTGGAATAAACCATGAACAAAAAGTTGTCCTCTGATCTCAATCTACAGGACATGGCACATGTATTCCTATGCATACCATGTATATACACAGTCAAAAACTAAGAAATACAAGCAAAATACAATCAATCCCTTTCATAAAACTTGTCTATTTCATAATACATGTTTCCCAATAATTCAAAAGTTATGTTAGTTCATAGATCAAACCATCAAACAATTAAAGTTTAACTTTGTGAAGGTGACTGTCTTTTTCTTTTTTTTAAAAAGGAACTACTCTGACTTAAGACTCTCACTCCAATGTGCCCATTCAACCTATCCAGCCAGTCCAGGAAGGAGCAGTGGCCATGAGTGCTCTTGGTCCAGGTCCAGACAGGAGCTACATCCATGCACTCCTTTGCTGACTCTGACACAGGACTCTCACTCAAATTGATAAAATTAATGACAAACAGAAAAAGATAACAGACATACACAAACACACATACACACACACACACACACACACTCAAAACAAAAAATTAAAAAGTATAAGACAATACTTTAAAACCATATATTCCATTAAATTGACAAAATTAAATGAAATAGATTTCTAGATTCTTCAAAACCAAAAAGAAATCAATAATTGAAAGAAACCCATAGTAAATGTAGAAACTGAAAGAGTAATTAAAAGCCTTCCATCAACAACAAGAAGCACAAAGTACACAGCAGAATACATAGAAGTAGAATGATTCAGAAAGTCTAAGAATTTATACAGAAGCACAGTGAAATGATATACAGTAAAAATTGGTCTGTTTTGAGATGAAGTTATTCACCTATCAGATCAATACACATTCAAGATGGTAATTTAATTGTGTCCTGTAGTGGTTTGTATTGTATTGTAGCTGAAAATTTCAAATATAGGCATGCATTACAGTTTAGTACATGCTATGTGGAATAAAGAAACAGGGGAAGCCCCAAAGGTGTGGGAAGTGCAGTACTAAGCCTGTCATGTCACTCACACATGTGCAGGACCATCTGGAAAGCCTCTGTGTGTGTGGCTATCAAGGTGCATCTGTGTAAAACTCCTATCTTCTTTCTGTCTGACTACTTAATGTACTCCTTCCCTGAAGCCAGGATGTTCTTTGATCTTACTCAGCTCTACATGGTCATAGGCTCTTTCTGGAGGCTTAAGGCATCTTTCATCTTTACACTGCATTTCATATTCCTTTTATTTTATAGTCTAAGAAAACAGTAAGGGAACAAAAGTAATTTACACTGGAAATATCCTGTGCATATATAATTCTCACTTAATTACATACTTCCCTTATCTTTTTTATTGATTGAACAAATACGTATCAACCTCCTATTTTGTTATAGAGCTATTCCAAAATACTAGGGAAACCACCATTTAAAATGGCAGACATGAAGTAAATACTTGTAGAGGTTTTTGGAAATGTTATGTGACAGAATGAGAGGTAGAGAAAGACAATAAAAATGTACCATTGATTTAACCCATTTTATATTTGATATTAATTTAAAATTGTCTAGCACCTTGACAGTTTCAGTTCGGGCTGCCTCTTATGCTGCAATAAATCCTAAAGAAAGGACAATTTTTTTTGGACAAATTATATATTTGTATCTAGTAGGTGCCCTTCAAACACTCTGAGGTAGCCAAAACTTCTATACATTTAACCTTACCTTTCTACAATGCAGCTTTTTAAAAACCCACTTATTCTCACCATTAAAGTACACTATTGAAGGATCCCAATCTAGAAGAAAAAGGTCCCATTCTCAGCATTTTAACACAACCAACATTTCAACAAATTCTTATCTAACACTTCAAACATATAACTACTTCAAATTGCTGTTCATTTAGTGTTTACCATACTGCATAACAATTTTCAAAATATTACATATAACTTAAGTGTTTTTTAATACTTCCTAATTTTATTTAAAGAGGAAACCCACAAAAAGGAGAACAGTATGTAAGTTTTCCCCCCGATCATCTAAAAACTTCAAGAATGGCAAAAAGAAAGTCTATTTTTTTTTTTTAAAAAAAGTCTATTTTAAGCATGTCTTGAAATTGAACCCTAATGCTAAAGGATTTTCTAAACACTAAGTACAAATATGCTATCAGATATTTTAAAAATGCATTAGCATATAAAAACCCTGTGTTCATATCATCACCAAATTGTCCTTTAGATTTACAGATAAATAGAAATGGGAAAAATAATGTAGACTTTTTTCTTTCAATTATCAGATAGGTACTAATAAATTAGAAAATTTCATGTATAGTTCAGAAAATAATTCTTTTGAAGAAAATAATATTTATCTAACCACACATACATATATTTTTTATAACCCAGTATCAATATGTCAGTTTTAAAAGTACTGAAATTTAGTTATCTGGAAAATTGCCTAAAACTAACTGCAAAATGCACTGACATCTTATGTTGATTTCAAAGGGCTGTGATTTTCATACTTCTCTTGCTTTCCTACAAAAATGCTTCCTGCTAAATTTAGCATATGGAGAAATTCCTGAATGCTTAATTGAGGAAAAGATTAACCCCCTGCCTCTAATTCTGCAGAACTAAATCCCATGCACACTTAATCCTAAATTTCTTTAACAAAAACATTTTGATGATATTGGTATTAATAATTCCAAGGAGTATTATTAATAATTTTATTATTTTATCCTGAGAGAAGGTGATAAACTGACAATCTGGTTTTAATTTACTAGATTCAGGAAACTGGCAAAAATAGGGAGAACAGTGACACTTAAACTTGAGCTGTTGGAAGAGGAGAGTGGGGCTACTGCTCTGACAGAATTTCAGATACAAATGAGAATATGTTTTCATATAAGCTCACTAGTGAAGGCGAGCTTATGAATGTTTACTTTATCTTGTTTTAAATTGGGAAGGCAGAGGTAAATGACTCATTGTTTACTAAAATACCAACTCAGCACATTGTGATTTAGAACTGGTACAGGGGACAATGAGTAACTCAGATACCTGATTGTCTTGTTTTTAAAACATTAATTATGTTGAGTAAAAATATTATTTCAATGGACAGTAAAAATGACAATAGAAAGGTAACAAAATTATGTAAATGCCAAATCCAAGCAAGAAATGTGTCAACAATATTAATCATTTTCACATAAACATGTCTTAAGAAAGTTATATATGAGGTTGTTTTAGTCTCTGTATTAATATATCCATGCAAAATAAATTTGATTACAAATTTATTTATTACTTTATGACTTTAAAATTTCCTATATAAGGACAAGATTGTTAAGGAACCCAAATTAATTCATGGGTACAAAGCAAAACTGTTTAGTTACATTTGCAAAAAAAATTCTGCTACCAATTACAAAAAGGCTACATTTGTACTGTAGAAGGGAGTACCACCTTGCATTACAAATATTCTGTAGATTATCTACTGTAGAAAGGGCAGTCTCACGACCTTGTTTTCTAAAGGAGCATTGGCAAAAGTTGTGCAGTAGAAAATAATAAAAGAAAATTAGATTTTTAAATGCAATCTCTGAATTACCTAGTAAAATTTAAGTTATGAAAAGTGAATTGTACAGAATCATTAGTGAATACTGACATATTTGTGTTTATACAGCAACCTCTTGCTCCCCGACAGAGGCTGATAAAACATGGTATCAATGTGATGTACAGGTAAGCAAGTATCCACAAGACACTTAGAATCCATAGTATATGGGCCCAGAATCCGCTCAGCATTATTGGAGGCTGTTGCATATTTTTAATCAACCAAAGAAATTACAAAAACTTTTAGGAGTCATTTGGAAAACTATGCTTGTTGCATACTAACAAAGTGACTATACTACTTATAAAAGTCAGTGATGGTTTTATTTCCGAAGTAATTCATTTGAAGATTTCTTTCTGAAGCAAGGTATCTGAAACATTTATCATAGTCTACCTACCCCCTATTAACACTCAATAGGACACACGGATGACCGCAAGACTAGTAGTCTTTGTAAATTTTTTTTACTCATATATTTTAACTGAATGTGTATATGTGTACCATGTACATGTCTAGTGTCTGTGGAGATCACAAGAGGGCATCCGATCCCCTTGAATGCAGTTACAGACTAGTGTTAGAAAGTATTCTATGTGGCTGGGAATAAAACCCATAATCTTTGTAACAACAAGTACTCTGCAGAGCTAGATTAGAATTCTGAGGACTGTTAAGACAAGTGTTTCTGACATTGCCAGTTTACTTTCCACATATCAGAACATATTAAACAGAGTGAAAAACTGAGTTCTACAAACTAACATAGACCTCAATTTGTAGAGATAGAAGTGAACTAAGCACCAATGGTTAATACTAAATTATAGTAAGTAGAATCTTGGCATATTTATAGGTCAGAGACATAGTTGAGTGGTTAAGGTTTTTGCTACACAAAGATGATGACTGGAATTCAGATCATCAGAATCTGTGTAAATGCCAGGTGGGCCTGGGGACTGCTATAATTCCTGCCTCTAAAGGCAAAGAGTTAGGATCCCTCAGCAAACTGGCCAGCAAGATTATCCAATACTATTCAGGTATTAAAAACAAGGACATCATGAAGTTTGAAGGCAAATAGATGGAACTAAAAAGTATCATCTTGAGTGAGGTAACCCGGACCCAAAAAAACATGCATGGTATGTACTCACTGATATGTAGATATTAGCCAAAAAAAGTATAATACACCCTGCAGACCGTAAGAAGTTAAAAAGGAAGGGCCAAGTGAAAAATCTTCAATCCCACTTAGAAGGGGGAACAAAATAATCATGGGAGGCAGAGGGAAGGAGGAATCTGGGTGGGAGAGAGGAGCGGAAGGGGAAAAGGGCTGCCATATCTGTCTAGGGGGAGACAGGAGACAGGAGCAGAGGGCCAAGAGAATGAATGGAAATATGTAGCTGCCATGGGTGTGGGGTGGGGGAACTGCTAGAAAGTCCTAGAGACCTGGGATGGGAATGATCCCAGGCCTCAATGCAGGTGACCTTAGCCAAAATGTCCAACAGTAGGGATATGGAACCACCTATGAAGAGACCACCTCCAGTAGTCAGACAGGACCCTCAGTGGAGAGAGGGGGACATCAATCCAGCTATAAAACTTTCTACCCAAAATTGCTCCTATCTAAAAGAAACGCAGGGACAAAAATGGAGCAGAGATCGAAGGAATAGCCAGCCAGTGACCAAATTAGGATCTATTCCATGGGCGAGCACCAAACCCTGACACTATTACTGATTCTCTGCTGTGCCTGCAGACATGAGCTTAGCATAACTAGCCTCTGAGAGGCTCTACCAGCAGCTGCCTGAGACAGATGCAGATACTCACAGCCAGGCATTGGATGGAAGTTGGGGACCTGTAGGGAAGAGTTAGGGGGAAGGATTGAAGGAACTGAAGGGGACGGCAACCCCATATGAAGAACAGTGCTAACTAACCTGGACCCTTGGAACCTCCCAGAGACTGAGCCAACAACCAAAGAGCATACACAGGCTATTCTGAGGCCTCCAGCACAGAGGTAGCAGAAGGCTGCTTTGTCTGACCTCAGTGAGACAGGATGTGCCTAATCCTGCAGAAACTTGATAGACCAGGGTGGGACTATACCTGATAGGGGTCTGGGAGGGGGTACCCTCTCAGAGGCAAACAGAAAGGGATGGGGAGGGGGGGATTCTGTGAGGTGAGATTAGGGAGGCAGGCAGCACTTAGGATACAAATAAATAAATAAATAAATAAATATTAAGAAGATTATCCATATATTGACATGGTCAGGGTTTGACTAGGAGACCTACAGAACATCCTACAGAGCTCTTAACACCCTATGGCTCTCCTAGTCCAAAGTACCAAAGTCTTTCCACAGTCCTCCTCAACCATGGTCAGGTTGTCACAGGAATACCTTACTATGCTGGTACCAATTTGTCTTAGTCAGGATTTCTATTCCTGCACAAATATCATGAACAAGAAGTAAGATGAGGAGGAAAGGGTTTATTTATCTTATACTTACATATCACCAAAGGAGTCAGGACTGGAAGTCAAGCAGGTCAGGAAGCAGGAGCTGATGCAGAAGCTATGGAGGGATGTTACTTACTGGCTTGCTTCCCCTGGCTTGCTCAGCTTGTTTTCTTATAGAAACTAAGACTACCAGCCCAGGGATGGCACCACCCACAATGGGCCCTCCCCCTTGATCACTAATTGAGAAAATGCCTTACAGTTGGATCTCATAGAGGCATTTCCTCAACGCAGGCTCTTTTCTCTATGACTCCAGCTTGTATAAAGTTGACACACAAAATCAGCCAGTACAGTAACCCAGAAGCTATCTGTAAATGATGTCTACTTGCAAATACAAAATTAGTTTTCTCCATACAAACTACTCCTCAGTCTGGATTAAATGCCCAGCAGTAGACTATACTAAAAGAAACAAACTCACCAGCATCTTTGGAGGTTCCCTGCCTCATAAAGTTAATCAGTGCCTTTTAAATGTAAATTCCCAAGATAAGTGGATTTAAGTCTTATTTTCTGAAAAAGCAGTTATCCATAGTTTCTTTTATTTCCTGTTCTAAAACAAAGCATCACTTAACATTTGTATACAGACATCTCAGGTATCTTATCTCATTACAATCTATACATCAAATCAAATAACTGCCTCACTGCTTTAAAGACTAGTTCCAATAGTGTCTAAAAGGTTAATAAAAGCCAATATTTTGGTACAATAAGGGATCACAGTCCCATAGAAATTATGCATCCCACTAAAGAAAAGGCATACTATTAAGAGAAATGCAAAGCTTATTGGTAGCTGTTTACACTTTATCCAACAGGTAGCTACACAGGAGTTTGTTGTAGACACTTCAAATTTAAGTACAGATATAATAAATCAGGTTTTGAAGACAAGTTTTCTGTAAAACCTTAAATAGTTTTTGTTTGTTTGTTTGTTGGTTGGTTGGTTGTTTTCATATGCAGGTTGTTTAAAGTCTTTCTTTTCCTGGATCCCTTAAAAACAGTGCTAGCTGGGCAGTGGTGGCAGACTCCTTTAATCCCAGCACTTAGCCTATCCTGACTGAGATATTACCAATTATTATTGCACCTTAGGCTAACATGGACCCTATTTACAACTTATTCCTGGCTGTGCTACAAACCAGAAAAATTAGAGAATCTTTATCATCTCCTAAAACAAAAAGTGTCTTGAGTTTTCAACTGCACTGCTACTGGTGATCTAGAGCAAATGAAGTTTTTATTTTTATCATGCTTTTGTAACCACAGTAGAATAAAGTTAGTGTTTATGTTTAAATACTACATTTGTAGGTAAATTTAAAAACAACCAGACAGCTGTTTTATGCTATGGTCATGAGAAAATAGCTGAATAAGTTTATTAAATTTTATTTGGCTCCATAGATTTAGAGGTTTTAATTCATGAGTTTTTAGCTCTAAATGCTTATGAATGGAAGGGCAGCCCATGGTAGCAGCAGTTTGTGGTGAAACCACTCATCTCTTTAGGAAGACTAGGAAAAGCCTGAAGTCCTAAAGTCCACGTCAATGGCATGACAGCAAGAATATAGAACAACCACTACAACTACCCATTTAAAATTCCACCACCTCCCACATCTTCGAAGTTTATAACTAGTTTTTTTTTTTAAACACTTAAGTCTTTGAAGAACATTCAGGGCAAGAACTACAGCAGATGCTATTTATAGTTGAATAAGTTGGCTAATTACTATTGGTTCTGCATTTCTTGTAAACTAGTTATTTTAATCACTAATATATTTATGTGGGAATTGATTTTTAAAAACTGGCAAGATTCCAACTGTAATGCATAGATCATATTTAGAGTTTCATATAAACAACTATTTAGAAAACTCACAGCTAGATCATCATGTTTGCCCCTCTGTAGACCCCACAGTCTGAAGGCCTCCCAGGAGATCTGCTGCACCAGGGCATCAGGTAAGGAACCCTCCCAAATAATGTCAGCAGCTGGGACACCCAAGGAACATAGTGGACTTGAGACCCATCCCCTCTGCTTGAACTCCACCTCCCTTCTGGCCTGCACCTTTTGCCAGGGCAGATAATCAATGTACCTGCCCCTCTGAAGACCCCACAGTCTAAAATGCTTCCCAGGAGGTCTGCTACAGCCACAGCCACAGGTCTCTAAGGAGACCTGTAGCAACCCTGGGACACAGGAGGTAGGCTCCAGACAGAAAATACCCAGACCAGTGAACACCAGAGAAAACCAGATGGTGAAAAGCAAGCATAAGACCATAAGCAACAAAAGAAAAATACTTTGGCATCATCAGAACCCAGTTCTCTCACCACAGCAAGCCATATATACCATATCACACCTAAAAACCAGATGCTGACCTAAAATCCTATTTCAAACTATTCCACAAAATAGAAACAGAAAAAACACTACCTAATTCATGCTATGAAAAACCACAATTACTCTGATACTTAGACCACACAAGGACCCAACAAAGAAAGAGACATTCAGACCAATTCCACTTATGAATATCTGTGCAAAAATACTCAATAAAATTCTAGCAAACTGAATCCAAAAACACATCAAAACCATCACTTACCTCAATCAAGTAGGCTTCATCTCAGGGATGGAAGGTTGGTTCAATATATAAAAATCAATTAACATAATCCACTATATTATCAAGCTCAAATAGGAAAAAAAAAATCACATGATCATCTCATTATATGCTGAAAAAGCATTTGCCAAAATACAACACCCCTTCATGTTAAAAGTATTGGAGAGATCAGAAATTCAAGGCCCTAAACATAATAAAAGCAATATACAGTAAACAAACAGTCAATATCAAATTAAATGATAATTGAAACAATCCCAATAAAATCAGAAACAAGGCTGCCCCCTCTCCCCATATCTATTCAGTACAGTACTAAAAGTTCTACGTTAGTGCAATAAGACAGCAAATTAAGATCAAGGGGATACAAACTGGCAAAGAAGAAGTCAGGCATCACCATTTGCAGATATGATAGAATACATAAATGACCCCAAAAATTCTACAAGAGAGCTTCTACAGATGATAAACAACTTCAGAGAAATGGCGGGATATAAAATTAACTCAAACAAATCAGTAGCCTCCCTTTATACAAATGATAAACAGGTTAAGAAAGAAAATAGGGAAAAAACACCCTTCAAAATAGTCACAAATAATATCATAGTGTAATTCTTATTAAGCAAATGAAAGATCTGTATCAGAAATCTGCCATACTCATGGGTTGGTAGGATTAACATAATAAAAATGGCCATCCTACCAAAAGCAATCTACAGATTCAATGCAATCCCCATCAAAATTCCAACATAATTCTTCAAAGACATGGAAAGAGCAATTCTCAATTTCATATGGAAAAACAAAAAACCAAGGATAGGGAAAATAATTCTTAACAATAAAGGAACTTCTGGGGGAATCATCATCCCTGACCTCAAAGTATACTACAGAACAAATTGTGATAAAAACTGCATGACATTGGTACAGAAACAGACAGGTTGATCAAGAGAATAGAATTGAAGATGCAGAAATAAAATCACACACTTATAAAACTTAATCTTTGACAAAGAAGCCAAAAATATACAATGGAAAAAAGAAAACATCTTCAATAAATGGTGCTGGTCTAACTGGCAGTCTGTATGTAGAAAAAAGAAAATAGATCCAGATTTGTCACCTTGCACAAATCTCAAGTCCAAGTGGATCAAGGGCCTCAACATAAAACCAGATACACTGAATCTAATAGAAGAGAAAGTGGGAAACAGCATTAAATTGATTGGCATGGTGGGGAGGTGTGTGTGTGTGTGTGGGGGGGGTGGATTTTCTAAACAGAACTGCAATGACTCAGGCTCTAAGATCAAGAATTGATAAATGGTACTTCATGAAACTGAAAAGCTTCTGTAAAGCAAAGGACAGAGACAATGGGACAAATATCCAAAATATATAAAGAACTCAAGAGGCTAAACTTCAAAAAGCTAAACAACCCAATCAAAAAATGGGGTATAGAACTAAACAGAGAATTCACAACAAAGGAATCTTGAAAGGCTGAGAAGCACTTAGAGAAATGTTCAAAGGGAAGAAGAGAAAATAAATAGACACCCCATAAATTTGAATTAATATAAATTAAAAACTGATTTCTACAAACATCACAAAATATTTTTTTAGACAGCAAATTAAGAGGAAATAACACAAAACACATATGGCAGAATGTTAAAGTATAAAATAATAAAGAAAAGCATTAAGATAATGGTAAGGAACAATTAGATAAATAATTGTTAAACAGTGTATGCTGGCAGCTAAAACCCCAAACTTTGTATTGAATATGTATCAATTTGTAAAGTGAACTTTTGTAGTAAGACAACATGGAAATAGTAAGATTAGATGATGATAGATATTTATTCACACTTAAAATATTTCTTGAATCTTTCTTTTTTTCATTATTAGTTTAATTATACCTACTCCTTTTAAGGAATATTCCATTTTTATATAAAATAATAGTTTCATTAAGCCTAATGTTATAAAATGAAAAAGGTATGAACAAAATATTGATTATAATTACTATACTCTCAATTATTAATTAACTGTACATATATTTTCAGACAGATAAATAGATATGTAGATACAGAGAGAGAAGAGAAGGAGGAGGTATATCTGGGTATAATGGAACATATGATGTTTTGTTTACTTGTTTAATCCTTTATAAATCACTAAATTTTCTATGTACTATTCGTATACATAAAAAGCAGATAAATAAAAATTGAAATATATGAAAAGAAAACAAAAGAAATGTTGAAAACCCTTAGTCATCAGGGAGATGCCAATCAAAAAAACCCTGAGGTACCACCTCACACCAGTCAGAATGGCTAAGATCAAAAACTCAGGTGACAGCAGATGCTGTCAAGGATGTGGAGAAAAAGAAACACTCCTCCATTGCTGCTGAGATTGCAAACTGGTACAACCACTCTGGAAATCAATCTGGAGGTTCCTCAGAAAATAGGAAATAGGTCTACCTAAAGAACTATTGGTCGTGTCTATCCAACTCTTGGGCATATACACACAGGGGCACATGCTCCACTATGTTCATAGAGGCCTTATTTGTGATAGCCAGAAGCTAGAAACTACACAGATGTCCCACAATAAAAGAATGGATACAGAAAATGTGGTTCATTTACACAGTGAAATACTACTCAGCTATTATGAACGAGGACATCCTGAATTTTGCAGGCAAATGGATGGAACTAGAAAATATTATCCTGAATGAGGTAACTCAGACTCAAAAGGACATGCATGGTATGTACTCACTAATAAGTGGCTATTAGCCAAAAATGCACCCAATACCCAGGATACAATCCACAGAACTCAAAAAGGTTAACAAGTTGAAGGATGAGGGTTGGGGGGAGGGAAGGAGGGAGAGACCTGATCAGGTATTGGAGAGGTGGGGGAAAACAGGAGTGAAGCCCTGAGGGCCAACAGAAAGAATGGAAACAGGTAGGAGATAGAGACCTTCTAAAATGTACCAGAGACCTGGGAGGTTAGAGACTCTCAGGACTCAAAGGGAGAGACCATAGATGAAATGTTCAAAAGTGGGGAAAAGGAACTTTCAGAGTCCACCTCCAGTAGAAAGACAGGGCATCAAGTGTACGGATGAGGTTGCCATCCCACAGAGAAAAAACTCTGACTCAGAGTTTGTTTCTGTCTAAGAACTGTAGAGACAAAAATAGAAAAGATACTGAGGGAAAGGAGGTATAGTGACAGGCCCACATTGGGACAAAGCTCAAGGGGAGGTCCCAAGGCCTGACACTATTACTGATGCTATGGTGTGCTTACAGACAGGAACCTAGCAAGGCTGCCCTCTGAGAGGCCCAACAAGCAACTGTAAGAGTCAGATGCAGATACACACACCTATACAATGGACAGAAGCTGGGAACTCCTATGGTTAAAGAAGGGAAAGGCTGGAAGAAGCTGAGGAGTTGGATGACCCCATAGGAAGACCAGGAGTCAGTCTCAACTAACTTGGAGCTCCCAGATCTCTCAGCCACTGAGCAACCAACCAAGAAGCATACAGCAGCTCTTATGAGGACCTGACATACATACAGCAGAGGACTGCCTGGTCCGGCCTCAGTGAGAGAAGCACCTAACCTTCAAGACACTTGAGGCACCAGGGAGTAGTGGGGAGGCCTGGCATGGGTGGGGTGGTGGTGTTAAGGACATTCTCTTGGAGACAGCAGGAAGGAGGAATGGGATTAGGAACTGTGGGAGGGAGGACCGGGACGGGGGTAAATGACTGAACTGTAAAAAACTAAAAGTAATAAAAAAAAAAAAAAAAAGAAAAGAAAGAAAAAAAGAAAACTCACAGTTAATGTTATGATTAGAAAAATCTATAAACTTTTCAGTTTATTACAGAAAATAAGGAAATTTTCTTTAGTGTTAATAATGGTATTGTAGCAATGTTTAAATTGTGTCTATCACACACCCCCAGGCATACAGAGAGTATCAACAGCTTTATGCATTAATCTGAAAAGAAGGTTATTCCCATTTCTCTTGTAAGGTAAAACCATGGGATGGAGAAAAGACAAACAAACAAACAAACAAACAAAGATGTAGTGTAGTCAAAATTCTAGACCAGCATTCTGCTTTTAAACACACACACACACACACACAAACAAAGAAAAAAAAACCATAGAACCTTTTAGTTACAATTCATCCCAGTGTGTCTCATGATTTTCCCTCTCTTTGGTCATAGCCTGAAGTGTGAACTCATAGCTCTTCTATAATGTTCTACTTGTTTGAGTCACTGCTGCAACCATCTCTTCATGAAGTGCTAACTGTATCTCTATTAGAGCAGCTGTAGTTATTAATTACTAGCTAACAACCCCTTATGCTTATAGGTCCCCCCTTGGAGACCTCTATTTTAAGAGAAGTCACAATGTACACTGTAGCTGGTATCTCCCTCGAGGAAGTCTTTCTTTTCCAAAGACACTTGCACAATACTACAAGAGTTAGAAGGAAGAGGGAAATATTATTTCCAAATCATTATTTGCCATTCTTTGAAAGCTTATTTCCAGTATACACACTATTCCTAAAATGAAATACTATCATCTATAAATCTGTTTTCTCTCTCTCTTTTTTTTAGACAGCTAACATTTAATACAGGATGAACTAGAGCTTGACATGTATCTTTGAACTGAAACTCTTGCCTCTACCTCCAGAGTCCTAAAATTATAGGCATGTGCTATCAAACTTGTCCTATTGTGGTACTAAGGAAGAAATACAAGCCTTCATACAAGCGAGTCAAGCAATCTACCAAATGATCACATACCCAGTCCCAAACTGTAATAAGCCAAAAAAACGGGTCCAGAATTCTATAAATAGAATAGTATAGATTCTATAAATAGAATCATACTTAACATGAAATGGTTTACCTGTTATTCTAAAAGTGACAGAGATTTTCATGTTGGCAGCATAGATTTAAATAGCGTAGCATTTACAACTCCAAGCTGGAGAACCAGACTGTACCCTTGTCTAAAGCTTACCTTTTTTTCCTCATAAGTCAATGAGCTTGGGCAAATTATCTTTCCTTGTTTTATTTTTTATTTTTCATTATAGTTCTTTTTATTTGCGGTAAGAAACATGTTTTCAGTACCATATGGCATGCATGTGTAGGGAAGAAGATAACCCCACAGAGCTAGGTCTCTCTCTCTCTCCACCTTATATAAAAAAATAAACAAAACAAAACAAAACTCAAAAACTAGTAACATTTAATAACAATGAAACAGCTATATTTAAATGGTTTCACCTGGAAAAGGAGTAATTGTTATTTTTCTTGAAAATTTAGAACTATAAAACTTTAAGTAAGCCCAATTCACTCACACTTTAGAGCCTGTTATGGAATTAGTGATTCTGTAGCCAAGACAAGCCTATGCTTAGTTTTCATACAAGTAATGTATATGCCTTTAGGCTAGAAAAATTATTCAACTTACCTTTTAAATAAACATTTGGTTGGCATATACATTATGTCCTTAGGGGAAAAACATTCCTAAGACAAAATAATGTCTAATAAATAGAAATATTATTTTTATTTATCTTTTATCAGACATATAAAATAATAAGTTTTGGGTAAAGAACAAACATGATTGCTGAGTCTGGTCTACAGCACATACAATTCAGCCTACTGTGCTGAGAAAATAGAAATCGGGTGTTTGCATTAAAAACTGTAATCCAAATAAATAAAGACACTGCTAAAATGCCATGGAAATGGGAAACTTACTACAAATGACTGATTTTCAGGACAGAGTTTCCAGGTCACTGTTCACATAATTCTTTTACAAAAAGATTTTTGTTACTTTAATTTCTCTCTACATGAGACCTATAGCAAATTTTAGCAGATACTAATACTGATGATATATTATTGGATGCTATGACATGATGTGCTCATATAACATTATCATCACTGTTCAAGAATGCTTAAAAGGAGCACAGATGTATGTTTCTCCAGAAAGTGAAACTGCTTCGTCATTTATGTAGCTGCACTTGCTTCTGCTTCTGTTTGTTCTGCTTCTCCTCTTTCTGAAAGTCACAGGACAGAACTCTTTATTTTGTTAGCATGAGGCACATGCTGTATCACCATGGTCCATTGTCAGGTGACAATTATTTGAAAATTCCAAGGAAGTTCTTAAGCTTTCATCACACAAGCAGTTAATTTATCTTAAAACTGACAAAAATTTTAACAATTGTGAAATTCGTAATGCTATGCTTCCTAACTTTTCAACTAAAAAGAGAGTTCTAAAGCATGAAATATAAAATCTGTTCCTTTAAAAGTGCTTTAAAACAATGCATTTCAAAGACAGTATAGTCTGAAGGAATGCAGCTAGTGAAATAGGTAATACTGAATGATCAGATAGGAAAAAAAAAATCATTTTTTTTTTAACAGTCTGGAATTCTCAACAAGAAAACTTAGAGCAATCAGTGAGCCAGAAACAATACCATCCAAATGTCTAACTCAGGGTATACTAGTAAATGACTATGAACCAGTAGATAACTCAAAAAGAATCAGATAAGTAAAATACTTGTTTCATTATTTATCAGGAGGAATTAGGGAAAATTTCCCTAGATAATCACAATACGTGCCTCAAGAAACAAAGAGCTCATGCCAGTCATCTCCATATTTACATGCATGTATACATAAATTTAAACATCCAACATATGCTCATACAGAGAAAGAACTGCCGTATATACATATCAATGTATCTGTATAAGCAAGGTAGCTGGATTATGTCAGAAAGGAGAATATGTTTACTTGTCTCTAATAATTTTAAATTTCAATAAAATTATCAATATTTTACCATGTCTTTTAAAATATCTACTTATGGTAGGTAATTTGTGGTGCTAGTACAGCTTTTATACTGCAATTAAAATTGTTTATCAACAAGTTAGTGTTGAGCCCCCATCTAATGTTATTTTTACATTTACCTTTTCATGCCTATCAAGTTGCTTGACTCTTCTCTGTATTTTTAAGATCTAAAGTGTCCCTAGTATTATTAAAGGGAAGAATAAGTCTACTAAAGGAATACATAAAAGATTTCCTAGAAAGACAGGTGACATGCATGGCTCATACCTACAATCTTAGCACCTGGAAGCAGAAGTATCAGGAATTCAAGGCCATCTTCTGCTACATATTTTAGTTTTGGGCTAGCCTGGGATACATGATACTCTGTCTCAAAAAACAAATGTCTTTAGCTGATACCTAAGTAGGTAAAGATGCTTTCCAGCAACTCTAAGGGCTTGAGTTCTATCCCTGGGATTCAGTTGTCCCCTGACCTCCACACACATGCTGTAGCACAAGCACAAACAACGTATTTTTTAAAATGCAATTAAACAAAACTTTATAACAAAATGATTTTTCAACGTATTCTTTTGTACAAAATAGTTATATGTGTACTAGAGTTACAGACCTTTGGCTTTGTGTACCTAATATCCTACCAATTTCTACCTGAGAAATCTTGGGAAAACCATGGTAAAAACAGCTGCTAGCCTGAGGAGCTCTTCACAATTTACGTCTTACTAACTGTACTGCTGTTTTTGAAAAAAGCAGTTAGGACTATTTCTCTGACTTACTAAGCAGTATGCATACTATTCACCACTCTGGTATTCATATGTGTATATATGTATAAACTATTTATATTGTTTATTTTTAATATGCATCAATGAGTTAATTTTACTCTTCAAAGCATACGTCTATACTAAGGTTCCTATTATCCAACTGTGAGGAATAACTGCTAACTACATTAACATAAGGTAAAATCTATATAAGTAGCAAATCTAGAATCAAACACTGGATAAATGGTCATTTACTGCAAGATATGAAGAAATATTTCTGTTATTAAGAAAAATAGAAAAACTACAGGCTAATCTGACAGAGGCGATTCCTCAACTGCAGGTCCCTATTAGAAGATGACTCTAGTGTCAAGTTGATGAAAACTAATTAGCCCCAGATTTTCTTAGTAAAGTTAGAAATATTAGCCTTTAAGGTAACAAAAATATCAACATACTAAAAACTAAATATGTACAATGTTAATTAGTTGCAAATACTATTAGCTACTTGCTCAGG
Source organism: Arvicanthis niloticus (assembly GCF_011762505.2). NCBI lineage: Eukaryota > Metazoa > Chordata > Mammalia > Rodentia > Muridae > Arvicanthis > Arvicanthis niloticus. The sequence goes on along the minus strand of NC_047659.1, from coordinate 26,212,088 downwards.
ACAGGAGATTTGCTGAACACATGGCATTTCCTTTTAAACAATCGTTTGCAGAAAGAGCCCTTAAACCCAATGATGTCAGAGTTATGACCACAGACAATGACTGTAAAATAGTGTACCATGGGTGTTCTGTTTGTTCCTTATCTTCTCTCAATAAACTACAGGCAACTAAAGACCAGCACTCCTACAATGCCTGTGGGGACCTATCTTTGTAGTTTCAACTAGATTTACATATTAATAGGACAACTGTCATTTATGTTGAGCACCAGTCTTGGTGGAATGTCAGAAGACAAGAACCAGGGCATTATCTATACTTCAGATGCCTGTGGCAGTCCATAGCAGGGACATACAAATATCAGATTTGGATGGCTTCCCAGATCTTGGTTGAGGTATAAGACATGCTTTGCATCCAGTAGGTGAGGTGACTTTACTAAGCTCAGGCTTTATTTCTATCAAGAACCAATGTCTCTTGTAACAACTCCACAGCCATGTGATCTAGAATCCTTCCAAAGGACATCAACTTCTAAGAGTCATCATCCATAAAAAATCCAAACAAATTCCTTCAGGTATTTGTAGATACAAAAAACTATCAAATGTAGGCTGCCAATGAAGGTTAGTAATACAATTAGCAATCTGCTTAGTAACACAGCCACCATGCTACCATCAGATGAGAGAATGGGCAGGCTAAATGTTCAGATCAAGAGGAAAACATTAAACCTGCTCTAAATATGAGAACATATACTCTTAGGGCAACGAGTAAAATATGAAAATACAAATAATTGGTTACATAAGACTTGTAGAAGTAATATTAGTGGAATGGAGATAGAGAAAAGTTAGAGACACAGGATACTGAAAAATAAGGAAAAAATGAAATTTCTTGTAATACTGAACGAGATTGTTGCCTGTCCCCTGCCATTCTTTCTTGAGATATAATCTCACTATGTAGTTTAGACCTTCCCAAAACTTGCTATGAATTCCCAAGCTGGCTTCCTAACCTATGATCCTCTTACATTAGTTTTCCAAGTGCTGGTATTAGAAGATTGCCACCAACTCTTACATATAATTCAATTAAACTGCAAGCAAATTTAATAAAATTTTAAATTCACTTTTCATTTTATAGGTAAGCAGATATAGAGTATACATATATTCTAAATAATCATATAACACACTTAAGAGTTATCTGAAAGAAAGAAAATTGGTATGCCTGATTAAATAAGATATATACCGAATTGAAATTAGGACATGTATCTTGCTCTATGGGATAGTTGGAATGAGAAAGGCTCCAATAGGCTCAGGTATTGAAATGTTTGCTTTCTGTTGGTAGCACAGTTTAGAAAGGCATGGGAAGTGTAGACTTGTTGAAGGAGCTGTGTCACTGAGGGTGGCCTCTGAGGTCCCAAAAGCCATTTCCAGGCACAGTCTCTCTCACTGCTTTAACTTGTGGGTCATAATCAGGCTCTTAGTTATTGCTGCATTGTCATACCTGACTGCTGCCATCATTCCCACCATGATAAGCATGGTTTCACCTTATGAAACTGTACGTAAGCCCACAGTTAATATTTCTTTTCTTTTCTTTCTTTCTTCTTCTTCTCTTCTTCTTCTTCTTCTTCTTCTTCTTCTTCTTCTTCTTCTTCTTCTTTTTCTCTCTCTCTCTCTCTCTCTCTCTCTCTCTCTCTCTCTCTCTCTCTCTCCCCCTTCCCTCATTCTTTCTTTCAGATTTATTTGATTATTTTATGTATTCACCATTGCTCTCTTCAGACACACCAGAAGAGGGCATCAGACCCCATTGCAGATGGTTGTGAGCTACCATGTGGTTGCTGGGAATTGAACTCAGGGACTCTGGAAGAGCAGTCAGTGTTCTTAATCACTGAGCCATCTCTACAGTCCTAATGTTTCTTTTATAAGTTGCCTTGCTCAAGGAGTTTCTTCACAGCAATAGAAAAGTAACCAAGACATTCTATGTCTAATGAGAACTAATAAGAAAAATAAAATGTAATAAAAATGCCTTAGTTATTATTCTAACAATTACTCAAAGGTTCTTAATTAGAATAGAAAATAAGGTTTTTAATAGATATATTTAAAACACATATTTCAAAGTCTAAGATAATGTCTCATTTGGGGGAATCTGACCTTATCACCCCTTCTTGCTCAAAAACATTAAGATTATTGTTTATACAACAGATACAATTTATTAACTGCCTGTCAATTAACTTATATGTTCATGTTTTTTACCACAGCTTTGTATTTCAGGCAATGAAGATAAAAAGACAAACCTGTAAAACTTTTAAGTCTAGAATACGTAAAATATCCAAATTTAGTTATGTGCTGTGATGATTTTATTCCCACAATTCTCTTCAACTATAGTTTGCCCTGTAAGCAGTCATTAACTTTAAAACATTTGACCTTAAAGAAAGATGACTTTTCTTACTATGATAGCAAGGTTCCTTCCTTCCTTCCTTCCTTCCTTCCTTCCTTCCTTCCTTCCTTCCTTCCTTCCTTCCTTCCTCTCGTTGTTGTTACTGAATGATGATTTCAAACACTCACAGCACTGCTTCTTAATTGTTATTCTTAAAGGAAATTATAGGCTCTAGAATTCTCGCAAGGGAAAAGAAACATAGATGCATCCCACAAACTCAGTAGGTTAATCTTAAATCATGCCAGAATTTATAATTCATCCAAAATGAATGATTCAGCATCCACTGGATGCCCCTTCTTCCTATCTTAACAATGCTGGTAAATCCCAGGCTGCTGAAGATGGGACAGCCTCATGAAGCTCAAAGGAAGTCTATTAAGCTCTTCTTTGTGCATGCTACAGAAGACAACAAATATGTTTGCTCACCTTTTACATTCTACAACTGGAAACAGGGGCTGACTTTGAAAAGACTAAGGTGAAACCTGGATGTTAAACTCTTAATCTTCATTATAGAAAATAGTGATTAGTAAGCTTGTTACTTCTAAATACTGGCTATAAAACTGCCATCTCGACCAGATTCCTAAGAGGTAAGACTCCCACCTGCCTATTAGGTTGTTAGACCTGGGAAAGACAACATAAATTGAAACTGTGATTAAAGATAATCAGAAATTGCATGTAACATGATTTCAGTTCTCAGGTAGTTATCACAAGTAAATTTAATATAAAGCAGTTAGAAACATATACATGTGTGTACTTCACGTGTGTGTGTGTGTATTACCTGCCAATATTGTAAGCTGATTTTCAAACATCAGTTACTAAAGCAATAAAGAAGGTCAAGACAATAGGATGAAAGGAAGCAAAGGACACAGGGAGAAAGGGCAAACATTTCAATCTTAAGCCTTCACCTAGTATGTCATCTCAGAACATCAAGAGAGTTAGACAGTGGTCAACATATTAAATGACTTATCCTTTCTTTGGTTAGACAAATCTTAAAATTCAGGGTTAGAAATATGTATGGCCCAGCAGTCAAGGGCACTTGCTGCTATCATAGAATAAATGGGTTCAGTTACCAGAACCCACAAGGTGGCTCACAACCATCCAGTTCGAGGGTTTTCAAAACCATTTCGATTTCTATGCGCTCTGCACATACACAGATACACACGCAGGTGTGTATCCATACATATAACAAAATAAATGTATTTTAAAAGATTGTTAAATAAACTACGTTTGAAAGAAAGCAACAAGCTTCTTTGAAAACAGGAACCGTGTACCTATTTCAATTTTTACAAATTACAAATCTACAGATTACTGCCTAATTTTAGCATTTTTTAAAATTTTAATGCAGAATCTAGAGAGATAGCTTAGTGGTTAATTGCACTGACTGTTTTCTAGAGGAAGTTGGTTACATTCTCAGCATTCACATGGTATCTCAAAACTGTCTGTAACTCCAGTTACAGGGTAGCCAATTTTCTAGACTATACGGGCAGCAGTATGAACATGGTGCACAAACATGAAATAACTGTACACTAAAAAATAAACAAAACAACAAAAACTATGCTGTTACCAAAAAGAAAAGACCACTTTCAAGATAAAATGATTTTATATATATGTATATGTGTATATGTTATAATATATTACATTTAATTGTATTATATCATATAAAATTATATATGTACAGAATCATTATTATAGTAATTGAAAGTTCTGGGGCATAATGAAGAGAATCAGGTGAGCAATTCTACAACAATTTTGATTTTAATCTAATTATCAACAAAATGTGAAAATATTCAATATTGCCAAATAATAATATATAATTATTCAAATCTTGGTACATATAGAAGAAATACCCTCAATAGCCATAAAGAATGAAGTAATAATCAATACTTTATTAAAATTAAAGAAAATGTAAATGTCAAAATACATGGGAAATAGCTAAAAAGTTACTGAGAACATAAAACAATAAATGTTAAAGAAAATAAATCAAAGCATTCTGATTGTATAATATGCATACTCTAACTGCTAGCAAGACACTGTCACATATTTTAATACATTTATATATATATATATATATGTCATGCTTCTAATTCACAACTTTCATGCTCAAAAATTTTCACGTGTACTTAATGCATAATGCAAAAAAAAAATCACAGTGGTGTTAGGTAATTTTAAATATCAGAAACAACCTAACATAAGACCTAACAATATAGGAATATAGGGCAATTAAATTATGGAGTGCATGTGCAATGGAATTATGTATCTGAACTTTCTAAAAACACAAACTGTATTTATGGTTGCATAAATTGCCCTCCCCTTTTCCTAAGGAAGACAAGCAGATACACAGTATGTTCTCAGAAATGAAGAGGACAGAGGACATTCAGCCAAAGCCTTTGCCAGAGTGTTCTCGAAACTCACGTATCTATCTCCTAGATAGAACACTGTGAGCCGGAAGTGACACCCAGAAAAAACAGAAACAGAAAGACACAGTGACTACACTCTAATCATCGAGTAGATTTCTAGCTTTTTATATTGAAATATTGTAGTTACAGAGCAGGGACTTCTGCATCTCTGACAGGAAAAACAGTTATAATAAAGAGAAGCACTTTTTTATCCTACAGGACTGACATCACAAATAAAAAGTCTCTTGGGTAGTAAATAATCATAAAAAAATGAAAATTAAAAATTATTTGTGTATTGTTTTTAAGCAGCTTAACAAAATTTAAACTCAAGGCTATTTTAAATTTTGGCTTTGGGATTAGAAAACCTTTTTGCATGGAGAGGACCATGTATAATCACTATGAATACCAAGAGGGTAAGCACCATGTATGTCTGAATTAGTTTTTTTCTCATTTATGTACAAGCTTCCTGTGTTAGTGGTTACATTTCACAGACAAGGCATTGAGACACAGAAAATCCATCTTTTCAGTTCATGCAGAGCAGGTAAAACCAAGCAAAGATCCAGATAAGGAAGATGGGTCAGGAGACAATGATAAACATATTTACTGACAAAATTAATATAACTTATCAGTCAAAAGAACATTTAGAAGTAACATTCATTTCTGAGCTAATGTGGAAGTCTGAGACAAAATTATTATAAATTCTAGGCTAGCTAGGGCTACAAAATGAGTTCTAGTCAGGCTTGGGATACATGGGAGTCTGTCTCAAAAACCATACAATAACAGGCTTCTGTTTAACCCAGAAATGAAATCATCAAAATGGCTCTCACTAAAAATACTATAAAAAAAAAAAAAAAACCAAACAATTTTACCTTCAATTTTGCAATATAATCTGGATTATTTGAGGGTAACTCATATCAAGTCTTAAAATAATCATTTTCAAGTATATAAATTGTTAATGCAAAATAATAAAACTTTTACCACTAATAAGAAAACTGGCTGGGCAGCAGTGGTGGCCTTTAATCCCAGCACTTGAGAGGCAGAGGCAGGCGGATTTCTTAGTTCGAGGCCAGCCTGGTCTACAGAGTGAGTTCCAGGACAGCGAGGGCTACACAGAGAAACCCTGTCTTGAAAAAACAAACAAACAAACAAACAAAAAAGTAGAGCTCCATATATTTCTGTCCTCTCAACACCGCAAAGTATCTGAGTAATCATCGAGAACCACTGTTTTCCCACGTGTCCTAGGTTTTTCAGGCTAGGTTAGGTTTCAGGTTAGGTTCCCCCAGAAGTCAAAAACACATGGGAGCTTAACAGGACAATTGGACTTAGACATTAATCTTGTGTACCCTGGAAGGCTTGCAAACGTCATTGTATCCTGGCAACTACAACTGCACTGATCCAAACAGTTGCTACTATATTCTGTTTCTGATAAAGGTATAGATGGTCTGATTGCTCTGAATAAACCTGCCACAGCTTTAAGTGTTGCTGTGGGTCCTCCAATTGGCCTGGTTTAATTCCTTTGACCATATCAGGATACCACTGGTGCTTACAAATTAATAAATATTTCTTTAGTGTTTCATAATTGAAAAATATGTATATATTTAAGTATGGATGACAAAAATAACATTTTAATTATGTGTGCATATTTATATAGGTTCTTAACATTATTTAAATTTCTAATAGCTAAACTTATTAATGAAAACTTGCTTGCTGCATACAAACTGATTAGTAATAGTGGAGCAACAGGAAAGGAAACTTGTTTACTGGACACCTCACTTTTTAAATTTATGTATTTATGGTATAATATATGGAATTCAAGTGGTAGATTTTTAACTATCAGAATCAACTTTCTCATGTACAGAATATTTTCATATTTTAAAAAGCTACTGACAAGTTATTTATAAATGATGCTAGAATAGTGTGGTCAAATGTATACAAAGACCTTTTATAAACAAATGTGACCACAGTAAAGGAATTATAAGAAATTATTATCAAGGTTCATTATCCAAGAACTCTTTTTTTTGATGCTATCTCTAACATCCACAATATCAAAAGACACAGGACACCGAATATTGTAAATAAAATATGTGTGCATAATTATTTAGCTAGCCAGCCATTATCCTACCTTTTATCCATCCATCCATCCATCCATCCATCCATCCATCCACTGCATTTTATGAAGCTCTTCTATTTTATTACAAGGACTTAAGTTACAGGCTGATATTGTCCAAACAATTAATTAATTAATTAATTAATTAATTTCAGATTTATTTTATTTACATGAGTACCATGTAGCTATGCCCAGACATATTAGCAGAGGGCATCAGACCCCATCACAGATGCCTGCAAGCCACTATGTGGTCTCTGGAAATTGAACTCAGGACCTCTGGAAGAGCAGTCAGTGCTCCTATCAACTGAGCCATCTCTCCAGCCTAAACAATTTCTTACTAAGCTTCTATACTATCATTAAGCTCTAGAATGCTTCACCCACACAAGTCCCTTGTGTGGGAAGTGTTTAGACTGATAACTCAAGCAGACTCTTTGCTTGGACAGTCTTTGATCTAAGTTTTAAAGTCAGATACAAATACTGAAATCCACATGAAGACAACCTGAAGCACCATGTCTGTTCTATCAGTACTTAGGGTAGGGAGATAAAACCAGACTTTATTATGACAGTTTGTTCAATTATGTTTAATGAAGTAATGCAACTAAAGTGAGTCACATTGGATAACATTAAATACTAAACACAAAAGAGTCCCCTTAAAACCTCTTAAAATCAAATTTAAATTAACAAGCAATTTGAAAATACTAATATTTGAACATACCGAGTTATCCATGATCTAAGCATGTTTTTTCCCTCTTATCTTTTCTCCCTTTCATTCTCTTTTTCATTTCCTTCTGTTAGCATTCATATTTCCACATTTGGGTAGGGCTGCCGGTTTGCTGAGCTAGCCTCCTGAAAGCATGCACCATCATTTCTGTTTTACACTTGTTCCTTAATCACACTGAACTACAAATGATCTATAAAACAAACATACTGTAAAGCAAACACAAGCAATACTGAAGAGAAGTTGGCTTGAATTCTGTCTCCTTTCAATTTTAATTATTATAAATGACTAACAGTTTAACATTTACTTCTGTTTTTTTTCCTTGAAACAAACAAAAAAACAAATAAAAGAAAAACAAAAACAAAACCCAAAATCTATAGAGTTTAAATGCTATCCAATATATACTGAGCTTAAACACTACCAAGTACATTACACTCTAAGAAGACAGTGGAAGAAAACACTTAGGAATAAAATGTGAACCCAACCAAGGTAAAAAGGATGTTGGAGGTATGAAGTGACACCCCCTCTCAAAACAGCATACTTGGGTAAATATTTTGAGTGGGGCTTCAAGCATTTAAAATATTGTGTGAAAAACATAATTGTTCATAAAAATGTATTCTGAATGAACTGTGAATCCCACTGGAGGATTTACTCTTGTTCATTAAAATCAAAGTCTCAAACATGAATTTGTGCTTACCCCAGTGCCGAAAAAGGACCGAACCCGACAAGTTACAATACAAAAAAGAAACAATAACAAGATAGTATTTACACTCTAACTTTAATATAAAAAATGAATGTGAGTAAATTACAAGCTCTAAATCATGTACACACACATACATAGTATGTACGTACATACATACATACATACATGCACACACAAATAATAAACGCACACTGAATGTAACGATGGGAAAATCAAATCTGAATATTGTAGGCTGATATTCTAAGTTCAGGCTCTCTCTAGTAAGTTGTCAAGGTTTTCACATGACCCAAAGGCCTGACATTAAGTGACTTTACATACATATTACAATCAACAGCAAATAAACAGATCCTCACAGAAGTGAAACAAAAGAAAACTATTCCAAAAAATTCAGGAAGCAGTGAATAAATTACCATACATTTTTGTAAAATATTTACACATATATTTTACAAAAATTTACAAAAAAGTTTTAAAACTTGTACACATTAAAGAATTCTAAGGCAATATTTATAGGATATCTAATGGCCTTAAATGTTTACACTTTAAGAGCTGAAAGGTATAAATCAATCTAAATAAATAAAAAAGCTTCTAAAGAGAAAAGTTTAAATGAATCTAAAATGAAAAGCAGAATTTAATGTAGAAAACCACAGAATACAGGAGTAAAAGACAATAGTAGGCTTAATATGTAAAAAGATTCCTACTAAAACCCATAATGTAAAGAGTAATGTGTGGAAATAGATAAAGGTATATTTGGAAGAACATTATGGCAACAGATGCAAAAACAGGAATTTCTCTTTAAGTCATAACATGTACAGTAGTCAGGGAATATATTGAGACACAAACACTCCTCTAAAGACTCAAATGCTGAGAGTGTAATAATGCTCTTGTCATGTGCTGGTCCCGAATGCCAGTGTGTGCTATTTTGGGAGGTAGAGAAAACCCAGAAAGAAGTAGGCCTGTGGAAACCTGCTACCTAAAGGCCTCGCACAGTCCCTCTGTTTCTGCTGACTCTAAGGAAAACTGTTTTTCTGCACCACACGCTGCCCACCATGATGCCCACCTTAAGCTTGGCTACAGACGCAGTATAAAATGTTATTATGGACAAAAGCCCCCAAACCCATGAGCCAGAATAATTCTGTCTTCCTTTAATTTATTTGATGTACTTTGTTACAGATAAAAAATTCAAACACGGTGACTAAATAAACATTAAAAATCTGAACCCAAAGCAGCCATCTCAGATGGGTGAATATTACTAGGTAGTCAATAAAATATTTTTAATGCAGTTCAAAATAATAGATTACAATAAGAGATAAACATTCCTACTAATTTTTAAAAAGTTTCTTTTTTCTTTTTCAAATTTATTTTATTTTTTATTTTTATTTCTAATTTTTTTATTTAAAAACAGTTTCTTTAATAAGGAGCCATAACACTCAAGCCAAACATTTTTAAAAAGTCTAATATAAAAAGATACACCAGGTATTTATTACCTTGAATTTCATTTGGAAAGTTGTATAACCATTGTCTAACAATCAAGATACAAAAATAATAAACACTACAAATGCATCAAATGTAACAGCATTTGTTCACAGTGTAAATTAGGAGAACTCTGAGACCAAATTAGAAACCAACCTTCAAGATAATACTCAGAAAACATTGTAAGGAAAGCAAGGCATGATGGGACATGCCAATAAACCCAGTACTTAGAACCTGAGGCAATAGGCTCTCCAAGCTACTGAATAGAAAAACCTTGTCTTTATGAAACATTAACAACATTAGGAGAATGACCATTTCAGAACTGGTATCTCTGCCAGGCATGACAAACAAAATGGAATAAAATGTGTAAGGTTTGGAAAATGACAAAAACAAATAAAATATTGTTTGCTAAAAAACATCAATTATAAAAATATTTCCAAGAATCTACACATAAATTAAAACTAAAGAGTGCTTATTAATCTTTCTAAATACATATATAAAAGTCATTTCCATTCCTATATCAAACAAGTTAAAATATTGTTTAAAGTACTAAGACTAATGAAAGTACAGAGAACAGTTCAAAACCCCGAGACATTTTAGGTGAAATACTTCATTATCTAGCAAATAAAAACTGTGACCAATTTCCCTCAATATAAACCTCACCAAGGGAACTGCGAAACATCTCTGGAAAACTATATGACAAGCCTTTCCTCATACTATCAGCTATCAAGAGTCTCAGCTACTGTAGCTTAGCCAAGGCAAAGTGACAAGTGGAAGAGTGAGCCCAGAAAGTGAGCAACATGTTTGTGAAACACATTCAGACCAACTGGGCATGTGAAATGAAAACTGCAGGAGAACCTGTTCAATAGCAATGCTGAGATAACTAAACCATCCTGTTTACATCTCACATGAAAATAAAATCTGTATTTTGATGGAATCAAAGACATAGAGGTAAAAGACAATATTTAAAGAAACAACACACACACACACACATACACGCTTTTGTATGTAATAGGAAAAGTTCCTAAACATGAAAAAAGTCATCAAAATTTCTAGTAAATTAAAATTTAATATTTTCATTTATCAAAGCAATAGCTACTGCAAGCAAACAAACAAAATACAAGTTCATAAAAATGATTACAAGATCAGTATCTAACATAAATATCCTATAAATTCAAATTATAAATCAAATATGTTGTACATATATCTGAGTTCATTTAATCATCGATCTGGAAATGCAAGCATGCAATTTTATATCTAGTAAATACCAATAATTTAATACAAAGCAGAACAAAGGAGAAAAGGCAGCACTCAATTCTTAATAGTAGGATATAGCCTTGATTTAGCAATTGTGGAAAACAAAGCAATTTTATTTCACGAAGTTGAACATATGTATGAGACTGTGAACCTCCAATTCTATACAGTATATCTAGTCATTCTCAAACTATTCAGTGCAAATTAACTAGTTAAACACTATTAGGTCAAATCTTTGACTAATCAATGTATGTGTAACCAAAGTTAATTATTAAACTCTAATATCTCTAAATTACTAAGATGGCTCAATATAAAAAACAATCACATACTTGAATGTGGCCACAATATCAAGCTAGCATTTATGTTTTTACCTAGAGTCAGTTTATGTTCTATTTGTGGTAGACTGGTAGCAGTTTTTCAATCAACACTGGTCCTTGAAATACTTTTTAAAAGGCATTGTGCTATAACAAGCCATTCTAAAAGAACTATCTGAGATAATAGAAATTTTCTATTTCTGTGTTGTTCAGAATATCCCACTACAACATGTGGCTAAAAATAAACCAAAAGAAAATTTTTAAAAATGACTTTAAGTTCAGAATGTACAACATAAGCAAATGCATAGTGGCTACTATAGTGGACAGCACAGCTCTAGGGAAATTCTTTCAAGATGTACACTAGGAGAGATCCTCACATATGGTAAGAAAACGCTAATTGAACAACAAACACTGGAAATGACTCAAATGTTTATCAGTACAATGGGTAAATAAATTGTAACTAAGAGAAGAGTATTTTTTAAAACACAAAACTAGTTAAACATACAACTATATATATATATATACATACATACACACACATATATATATGTATATATATATATATATATATATATATGAATGAAAATTATGACACTACTTGAATAAACCAGAAACTTCATATAGTAAGGTAATGAACGGTATTTTAGTCAAGGCTAGAATGTCTCTATGATGGTGGTATGTTAAGACTGCTCACCTAATGACATCTTTATGCAAATATACTCTAAGATATTTATACAACAAAACAACCTGATGCCACCTTTGTTAGAATGTATCAGCATCATTAAGTTATACAGGACTGCCCTCATCTACAAATATAATCATAATTAAAGAAAATAAAATACACTGCTATAAATAAACAGACTAAACCATTATTTTTTACAGCAGGGGTTTGGCAAAATAGTTCAGAAGGTAAAAGGAACTATAACCTGAAATAAAATAATGTTTTCCTACAATTGTCCTCAAACTTCCAAAAAGGTGCTATGATGTGCACACACATGTGAACTCCCCCACCCACACACGTGCATGCAAACACACATTAAATAAATAAGTAAATAAATAAATAAATTTGAAATGGAAAAGCATAGCATGAGTAATCACCAATCACTTAGTAGGATTCTCTAGAAAAGATAAGAAATGATAAGAGTAACACAGGTAGGCTGGAGATGTGGCTAACAGTGAGTGTTTTCCCTGCTGGTACAAAGCTCTAGCTTCAGTCCCCAACTATGAAAGACCTAAGGATAGAATGAAAAGGGGAGGGGGTAGGCGGTAGACAGACTATTTGTAGTCTCAATATTGAGTGATTTTGTAGATTCATATTAATTTTATTATTAAGCTTCAAAAATTAAACATGCCACATATTTTAGTCAACATATTAACATTATATAATAAATCATTTGAAATGCACATGTTAAAATATCATTTAAAAATACAACCACTGTGACAAAATTGTTTTAAGAGTATATAGAGTGTCACATAGTAATATGAATCTAACAGTCAAGAAGATATAGCAATGATAAGCCTATATGCACAAAACTACCTGAAACAGCAAAATGAAGCATGAGAGAGAACAGAGCTCAACAGCACGAGCTAAAGACCTCAACATCCTACTTTCTCACACATGAGAATCAACTGGATAGAGGATGGAGGAGGCAAGAGACTTGAGTGACACTGTAAGTTAATAAGAAGTAACATTAATGGCAGACTCTATCCAAAATTGCAGAACACATTTTTCTAAAATGAGCAAAGTATTTACCAAGCAGACTATATATTTAGTCAAAAAGCAGGTCTCAATAAAACTTTTGAAGACTATAATCAGAGTAGTTCTTAAACCATGACTAAACAAAATCAGAATACTTGGAAAACTTAAAAAATGTACGTGCATTACACACCCAATCCCAAATAACCACTGGTTTAAAAAAAATCACCCCAAAATTATAAATGCCTAGAGACGAATGAAAATGAAAGCATGGCATTTGAAAGTTTACTGTGTGCATCTAAACCAACGCTAAGAGGAAACGTTACAGCAGGAAATAACGACATTATATTAAAAAAAAAGTCTCAAATTAGTCTCCTACCACCTTAACAAAAGGAAAAAGCAAATCAAATCCAAGCAAGAAGAGAGTACAACAGAGATAACAAAAAAGAATTAAAGAGAGAAAAAAAAAATCAGTGAAACTAAAAGCATCATAAAAACATTTCTCTAAAATGATAAAATTGGCAAACCACTGATGAGACCAATAAAAAAAAAAAGAGAACACCGAGGTCACTAAAATCAGGAATGATGAATAAGGCCCAACAAATGCTTACCTTGCAGAAACAAAAGACATGAAGAAAATACTGTGCACAGTACAATGTATGGGGCTGAGGAGATCTCAGTGGGTAAAGCACTTGAAGAAGCAAAACTACTCATCCAGGTCAGAACCCATACTAAGAGCCTGACTCATGTGGTAGCAGCCCAGCTATAATAATCCAGAGGGAGAAACAAAGAGCCCTTTGGTTAAGCTGATTAGTTAGTCCAATTTCCCATCTCAGTGACTAAACTGCAGAACCACAGAGAAAGACATCCTATGTCAGCCTGTGGTCTCTATATGGATGTACATGCATGTCTGTTGCATGTGAACACACCAATCAAAACAGTTGTATGGCAAGAAATTGAAGAATATGAAGTAGATATGCTCCTAAAAACACACAAATTATCAACTAAGTTTTAAGAAAAACAGAAAATCTTAATATACCTATTACAAGTAAACAGAATGAATCAATAATTAAAAATGCTAAAGGCTGGCTTTTAATGTATTTAAACAGTGTAGTTTTTAGCACACACATCATCATCATCATCTTAATTGTCAACAAACTACTCTGTTTAGTAAGTATTGAATTTCTTTGTTATAATTATAAGTGGACTTATTTTTTTGGAATTACCATCCTCTTCGTGATAGTAGCTCATCTAATCCATAGGTACATGTTCTCATGCTTTACCTGATACACATATCTAATCCATAGGTACATGTTCTCATGCTTTACCTGATACACATATCTAATCCATAGGTACATGTTCTCATGCTTAACCTGATACACATATCTCCTATACCAGACCACGATGGCCTTGAAATCAAGATTCTCTTGCCTTAGTTTCCTAAATTCTGGATTTATAGGCAGGATGATAATTCCAAAATGACCTACTATCAAGAAACTCCCCATCAAATTTCAAAAAGGTGTGTGTGTGTGTCCCTTCCTAGAAACTCTAAAATTCACAAGGAAAAGGGGTGATCTAGATAGACCAAAACAATGAGTATGTCAGGTACTCACACTGTAACAAACAAACTTAAGTACTGGAATTAACACATGACTTATATTCAGTATATGAAAAGATATCAAAACAATGTGGTACTAACACATTTGGGGACAGAAAAACGAACAACTGAATCACATATATGATCCATGTGTTTCTGAGAAATAGCCAAGATCATTGGATGAGGAGAAAACAATCGCAAAGGGAAGTTAAAAGAAACAAAGGAAGTTGCCTGCATTTAGATCTTACAGTGGGCACGAACAACTGAAAATGGATCGCAGAGCAAAGACGCTTAATATAATTTTAACTTTTTGAAGCAAACAGAGGTATAAAATCTTCAATATCTTGAAGCAGGCATGTGTGTGAGTGTGTTTGCGATGAGATTGGAAACTAAAGCACCAAATGGCAAATAGATTGTGAATTAAAGAATTTACCAGTCTAGGCATAATAGCACATGTCTGTATTTTAAGACTCAGGCAAAGGTTAACAAATTTGAGGCCATCTCGAAGCCTTGACTAAAATAACAAACCTTTAAAAAGGAAAGGATATTATCAAGAGTATGAAAATCCTCAAGAAATGGTAGTAACTTCCACCATGTATCTCATAAATGTCTATTACCCAAAACATGACTAAATTTTATACTCTAACAAAGATACTAACCAAATACAAATAGGATTTGAATAGCTACTTCAAAAATGATACGAAAATAACTAATAAGCACAAATATTTAGAACATTATCCATTATGGAAAGAAAATTAAACCCAAATGAACAACCATTTCATATTTTTGTAACAAAAAATCTATAGTAAATAAGTAAACATACAAAAACACCTTGGTGTTGGTGTATGCCTTTAATCTCAATATTCAGGAGACAGAGGCAGGTGGATCTCTGTGAGTTTGAGGCCAACCTGGTCTACAAACCTAGTTGTAGGAAAGCCAGGGCTAAACAGAGAAGCCATTCTCAAAAATCATAACAAGCAGGAAAAAAATAAGCAATCAAGCAAGCAAACAAAAACAGTAGAAACTTAAAATACTGCAAGGTCTGAGTGTGGGAGGAGAGAGTGGATATTGAGTGTTGTGGCCACTTTGAAAGCCAGCACTCAAAGGGAGGGACCTTAGATGAAATGCCCTAAGAGGGAGAGGCAACTTGTAGGGCCCACGTCCAGCAGAAACACAGGGCATCAAGTGAGGGATAGGCTTGGCATCCCACAGTCAAATCACTGACCTATAACTGTTCCTGTCTGAAAGAACTGCAAGGATGGAAATGGAGAGGAGCCTGAGGAAAAGGAGGTCCAGTGACAGGCCCAAAGTGGGATCCAACTCAAGGGGAGGTCCTAAGGCTGAAAACTATTACTGAGGCTATGAAGTGCTCACAAAAAGGGACCTATCATGACTGCCCTCCCAAAGACCAAACAAGCAGCGGAAATAGAGGCAGATATTTGCAGCCAACACATGGACAGAAGCTGCTGACCCCTGTGGCTGAATTAGGGAAAAGCTAGAAGAAGCTGAGGAGAAGGATGACCCTGTAGGATGACCAGCAGTCTCAATTAACCTGGACCCCTGAGATCTCTAATATACTAGACTACCAACAAGGCAGTATACACCAGCTGAAATGATGTCCCCAACACATATACAACAAAGAACTGCTGGACTGGGTTCAGTCAGAGAAGATGCACCAAACCCTCAAAAAGACTGGAGGCCCCTGCAAATTTAGATGTCTGGTGGGGTGGGTGGTGGGAACATCCTTGTGGAGAGAGGGGGACGGGGAGAAGGTATGGGATGTAACAGCTGGAGGGTGGATTGGGAGGGGAATAAAATCTGGAGTTTCAAAATCTGGGCTTCAGGCAGGAATCTGACATTAGGCTAGAACAAAGAAGTAAATTCAGGCAGGAATCTAAATCTTAGGCTAGAACAAGAAACAGATTTCAGACATGAAAATGAGTTTGGGCTAGGACAGAGAAGTAGGCTCAGATAATGTGGTCTTCCTGATAAGCCCTTAGAAACAGTGATCACCGGAGTTTTCATGGAACTTTGCTTATTGCCTTGCTTGTTCTTTGATTATTTGTGTTTAATGTCTGGCTTGTTCCTTGACTATTTGCATCTATTGTATTCCTAGTTCCTCAACCTAGAACTGACCTTAATCTTGCATGATATTAAAATGGCATAAAAGAAAAAAGGAGGAGAGGGGATGGGGAAAGAAGATGACATATGAAATGTAAATAAATAAAATATCCAATAAAATATAAAATAGAAAAAAAAGAGGATGCTTGCACCTATCTATCTCTATACTACTATTCACAATGTCAATTTCTTATGGATAATAACCATTCTAAAGCCATATCGTGTATCTAAGCAAAGATGTATTTACTATGTCTCCTATGACTCAAGATTTAAATAAAATGGTTTAAACAAAATCTGGAGTGTGAATAAATAAATAAATAAATGATTAAAAAAAGAAAAAAAAAAAAGAAAGTCTTGAGTTTCTTAAATGTTGAACAGAGACTCACAAAGTGACTGGGGAGTTGGATACCCTAAGTAAGTATCCAATAGCAATGAAAACATGATGTACACAAATACTGGGGAATATTATCCACAATAACCAAAAAGTGAAACCCTCAAAAATAGTCATTAAACACCGATAAATAGACAAATTACAATACAATCCTATAGGGAAATTTATTTAGCCACAAAAGTTGCCTATAAAACATATTGTAAGAATAAAACATGCTGGGACATAATAGAAACCAAGTACAAAAGGCCATGGATAATATGATTCCATTTGTATGAACTGTCTGCAATAAGCAAATCCTTATAGTTAAGAATAGGATGAGAAGTTATTGGAGAATTAGACATTACAGTTCAAAGGTAGAGAGTTTCCTTTCATGGTGAGGTGCCCATAACCACAGACTTATACAGACAGCAGTGATGTGCATATGCTAAGTTGGTTAAGTTATGAAGTTTATGTTTAATTTCATCTAAATTCACACACACACACACACACACACACACACCCAGAGAGAGGGTGAGGGCAGACAGACAGAGAGACAGAGACAGAGTTAGACAGACCTAGAAGCCCACAGTGGTAGATGTAGAGTATTAATTTCCCTCTGGCATCCTCATTCTAATACTGCCTTATTCTTTACCAGGTTAGAAATATGGCTGGGCTGGGATGTAAAGAGATAGCACAGTAGTTACTGTGTTGCCAATTCCTACTTGCTGCTTTCTACAAATTTCCAGTGTTCTATTTTCTCCCTTGGAACAAAGAAAGGTCACGCCTGGATGAGTACCTGGGATATCCTACAAAGTCCATGTGTCACATAATTTGCAGTTTATAGAGAGCAACGTGCTGTCTAATTTCTGAGTATAAATCAGTGTGTTATGAAAACCGGAAATAAATAGATAGATAGATAGATAGATAGATAGATAGATCGATAGATAGGTATCTCATCTAGTCAATCTATCAAATATATGCTAGAAATTTACACAACAGGAAAAGGCTTCATTCAGACTATTGCCAACAAGATGATCAGTTTCCCACCTGTTGTATCTTAGGCACTACCATCTCTAATCCAAAATTGTTCCTTCCTTCTGAGTTCTAGTTAGGTTTTGTTAAGTTAGGTGAGACTTCATGGTAATTGATGCAGTAGCTCAGCATCCCACACTAAGGGTCATTTTTCACATAGTTTTCTTTCATACCCACATTAGATTTAAATGTTTTCATTATCAAGGCAGTAAAGTTATAACTTTAGACTTTATAGTTCATAATGTTGAATCACACACCAACACCCTACAATAAAAATTCTCGTCTCTGCAAGACATGTTTTACCACTTTCCTTAACAATTTATTACTGTCATCATCATTACCATTGTCATGTTCTTCCTCTTCCTCTTCTTTGCCATCATTACCCTGTGTAGGCTGTGATGTGTATTTGTATATGTATTGTGTGTACAGTCACTCTCGTACTAGGGCACAAACTTGGAGTTCAGAGGTTAAGTCTCAGGACCCAGCTCTTTCATTTAAGCTTTCCACATTTCAAAAACATTTTGGGGGATTGACCTCAAATCTGCAGACATGTATAGCCAGTACTGTTCCCTATTGAGACATCTCACTCAACTCATCACAGCATTTTTCTTTCTCTGAGTAAACAATGTTACATTGACTTTGTGTTTCAAACATTAACTTTCCTAGAAAGTGTCAGACCTCTCTATTCTTCACCTGCAAACCAGCTGTTGATCATCCAGTCAGTACTCTTGAGAATGACCACTTTTCCAGTGGGTGCTCCTTCCTTTTCTCAGTATCTACTTTTCAAAATTTCTCCCCTAAAGTCATTAGTCAAGGTTACTCATTTCCAACACACAAATAAACATATCCTCATGAAATCATCAAATTTATTAAGGGAAGAGGGAGTTTATTAGTCATCCGTGTTAATTCCAGTACCTAATATATAAGGAAGACTCAAAAAATTATTTCTTAAATAAATGAGTGAAAGGGGAAAATAAAGACTATCAGCAGATACAATCCATGTTAACATTTCTTGAGTCCTACTGACATGTTTTTATGAACCAGGTACTACCAACAGCTTTGTCTTCATTATTTCAGAATCTTCCTAAAAACTCTTGAAAAGTAAGAGGAGTTTTGAATGTATAAAAGATGCTTCGAAGAGATTGACTACTTCCATATTTTAACTTGAATTCAGGTTTAAAAATTTCACATTCTAACCTACACTATTAATGATAGCAAAGGTGTAACAAATAATGGATAAATGATTGCAATAAAAAGCATACTTAGAAATGATGTTGGAATGCATCTATTGCACCTTGCTGGAGCTCATTTGTGTGAGGTCTTCATTTACTGAGCTGGCCTTGCTATTTCTGTATCCGTGTTTCTGTACACACAGCTCCTTTAGGCTAGGAAGCCCCAATCAATCTTATTTGCCCAGAAATTCCAACTCACAGTTAAAATTCTTTTCACTTCATATGTGAATCCTTTTGACGAAGGAAAAATTCTCAGCATGAGACATTACCATTCCTCACAACTACTTCAATTATAGATGACATCAAATTTGTTTATGTCTCACTTAGTCACTCTAACTTCCTTAAAAGGCAGAGGCCCATTCTTACTCATCATTGTATCTTTGGTGCTGAGAGAACATAAACCCATGTATATAAAAAGGCATTTAGTAAAACATACTCGATTATATTTTTAGTTCCTACTTTGACTTCCCGGGAGGCTTCAGATCTAACAGTGTATAAGCATGATATTAAAAACATCCACACTTGCAATTGCTTATGTACCTTCCTCTTAAAATCTCCCTCTACTGCCACATAAATTGTATTTTATTCCCTTTGCTACAGAATCCTTACTTTCATCTAGAATTGTCTGAGTCCTTGCAAAGCTTAAAGACTACAACAATGCGAAGACATGTGACGATGCCGGCTACATGTGATGGTAAAAATAAAAACAAAGACCTTTAGAGTCATGAGGGTACAGAAACAATACAAGAAGATCTTCACAAAAAGTAAGAAGTAATCACAAATAATAAAAAAAGGACAAATTAAGTATGCTTGTTTAAGCTCAAGTGACTTATAAGAAATGGCCAATGTAGGGATTACAGTCAAATTAAGGTGGGGTAGGTGGATGGCTAAAGCTGTGGGCACCAGACAGAACACAATGCATGTGCACAGGCAAGAACTGAAGAACACAGCATGATGAAGAGAGAGCAGCTATGTGAGGTGAGATTTAAATAAAGAAAAAAGGTAATGGGTGATAAGCCTGGAGGTCTACACTGAAGACAGAGAGTAAAGGTGAGGGCATGTACACAAGACTGAACTTGGGATTTTATTAAAATCATAATGAAGGAATAATCCTGACAGATATTATTTTTGTATTTGGGAACATATAACTCACAAACAACATTATGGAGAAGACAAAAGAAGGAAAGCAAGAGGTAGATTAATTAGCTAAAAAAAAAAAAAAAAAAAAAAAAGACTTACTGTCACCCTCTATCCAAAGAATGAATTCCAGCAACTACAATGAACATGTGGCAAGGCAGGGGGTGGCAGAAGACTGACATCAAGGAGTGTGGTAAACTTCTCCTCCAACAAGAAGAAGAAAAGAAGAGTTTCGTGGGAATGTGAAAAGTCCTTGAAGACCTTGCATTGTATTTCCTTTGTAGCTGTAGCATAGAAAACCCTCAATAAAACAATAAATTCCGGCAAGCTGGTTTGATCTATATAGACTACAGAGGCATCCATAAATGAAGATACAATTTTTTTAACCACTGTGGGATTGACAGTAAAGGTTTCACAATGTCTGGACTGACATCTACAATGAATGCTCAGTTACTGTATAGCACAGGACAGAACACAAAGACGGTTCGGATCATTTCCCACTTTATATTGACTACTAGCTGAAGATATATGCTTCTAATTTTTCATCTATCTACTATTTTTCCTAGACCCTGTAACTAGTCTCCAATTTACCTGAGAAACTGAGCTGATTCAATTTTAGATTTTTCTTTATTAGAAAGAAGCAATAAAATGTCATAGTGATTTTATTCCATTATGAAAAAATTTAAAGTTAATAAATTGAACCCTTAATTTAAATTTGTAGAAAAGGATGAACAACTACTTTACACAATAACAATTATATTATATTATATATATATATATGCATATATGTATATATATACATATATATATACAAATCTATTAATTATGAATGGTATACACAGGAAGCAATTAAGTGTCTATTATTTTTCTTCACAGGGAAGGAGAATCAATCAATCTATCAATCAATCAAGCTATCTATCTATCTATATCTGATAGTTGTATTTAAAGAGAAAGAACATGTTTTAAAGTCATTTAAAGGTAAAATATGGCACATAAGAGCTATTTAAATCCAGTTAAAAATGTAATGTTCAAGCCTGGCACTAGTGGTAGCTCATGACTTTGATCCCAACACTTGCAAGGCAGAGGCAGGAGGATCGCTAAGTTTAAGGCCAGCCTGGTCTATTGAACTAGTTCTAGAATAACTAAGGCTACATACACAGAGAAACTTTGTCTCAAACAACAACAGAATAATAATAAAGAGAAAAGGAAAAATTTAATGTTCATTTAATCTTGCTTGAATTTGTGTGGTCATGGGTGGAAATAAAAGTTATATTGAATTTGATGACTGCAGAGTAAGTGATATACTGTATTTGTAAGCCAGGTATTTATCATGTACAAGCTAAGAAGCTAATAAAAAAAGTTTCTACTATAATTCTTATAACCATTGTGCAAAAAATGAAAATGACATATACTTCTCACTGCACAGATAAAATAGATTTTCGGACATTTTGTCTCTCTATGTGTATATGTGTTCCTAAAATCACAAGTCAGAAGAAACAAAGACAATGAATTCACCAACTCAAGTTATATATCCTAAATGTAACAAGAAAATAAGAGAATTCACCATCCAAAATTAGAAGCATCAGGAAAATCACCAAATCATAACTTTTGCAGACTAACTATTCTTTTCATAAAAATGTAGAGATCAAAGGAGACACACAAATTTCTTAAAAGGAAGTTTCACCTACATTCCACAAAGAATTTTAGAAATAACATATCTTACATTATAATACCCACTGAACGGTTTAATTTCCCCTTTAAGAAAAAATATACAGATAAACATTTATTATGAATTTTATCATTCAGAGAAATAACTGAGTAAGACCAGAAAATATTCTAGCATAGGAATGTTACTTCTGACTTGTCCACTGGTCACCTTTTTTCTTGTACAGCCTTCCATATTTAATAAAATACAAATGTAGATGTAGGTTACAGCACACAGCAAGGGAAGGGTCACTGAACTGGGAACTGAGGAATGCCCCTCCTAGAACAGGAGGGTAGGATTAATGTATGGAGCAATAAAGCAGCAGTTCTCAGAGTGTCATTAACCACACTTCAAGAGAAAGCTTGTAAAAAGCAGTACTGGGGCTGAGCTATTAACACTTCTAAACAGCCTCTTTGGGGTGGATCTCATGGCCTGTGTGTGCTAACAGGGAACTCTGGCGATTCTAAAGCAGTAGTCTAGAAAGTTACATGTTTTCCAAAGTTTGCTAGCATATTCATGCCCACCCACAGACAAGTTTTCATTCGGATATTATTAGATCCCCAGAGTCAAACGATTCCAGTAGATTTTTAGAAAACAGAACTGGAATATCACATAGCTGCTGAGGTTCCCAGCTCTCCTTTAGCACTGCAGCCCCACCACTGCCCTCTCATTATCTGTGTAGGTTCTCATGCAGTCTTCATAATGTTTCTAAATTTTCATAAGGAAATTTTATTAGATCAGTTTTCCTTCAAAAAGTTTTGAAAACCTGGGTATGGTAGCAAATCACAGCAATTGGGATGTGGAGGGAGGAAGATAAGGGGTTTGAAGCCAGTCAGAGCCACACAGCAAGTTTGACGACAGCCTATCTAAATAAATAAGACCTTGCCAATTTAAAGAAAAAAAAAATAGACTCTATAGTTTCCTTATTAGCCTGGGGTTTGTCATATTTTTACTCTGTAGTGTCTTTTCTTCATCTCAAATTTCTTAAAATAAGTACTTTTACATTTATTGTGCATGGTAAAACCATAGGGGTATTGTTGTTTTAACATAATATAATGAGCCTTGGTAAAATGTGAATCATCGGAACTGTCCTTCTTTCAAAATCTTTGTCTAAAATATCTTTAGCAATCCAAGGACATAATTAAATTTTAAAAAGGAGAAAAAGTTTATTTGGCTTTTTCCTTGGATTTACCTACAGCATTATCTTGGTTGAGTGAAATGTTTATGTTTTATGTCAGAAACTTGCTTTCTTCTGCAATGCAGCATATGCTTCTCATCAGTAATATAAAGATGGTTGCAACTCTAAA
The DNA here is from genome assembly GCF_011762505.2 of Arvicanthis niloticus. Classification (NCBI taxonomy): domain Eukaryota; kingdom Metazoa; phylum Chordata; class Mammalia; order Rodentia; family Muridae; genus Arvicanthis; species Arvicanthis niloticus. The sequence continues at coordinate 26,188,519 of NC_047659.1, read as the reverse complement.
ATGTTATATAGGCACTAAAAACAAGTGATAGAAAAAAGGTAAAAAACCAGTATGTTTTTGTTAGAATGCTTATTCTGATGGCTATTATGTAGAGTTAGAAAGGAAGAACAATGAAAATACATGTCTTTTCTAGGTCATAGTAAAATCTATCTAGCAAGTTTGATTATAAAGTTGAGCTATTTGTACCCACATAGATGGTTTACTGAGATTTTGTCTCTTTTCAAAGCAAAAGCACTATTCTCTAGAAACCTATAAATCAGGCTGCCTAACAGATGTTTAGGAGGTTAAAGGATATCAGTGCATATCTTTCATGCCTCAGTTCATAAATTAAATCAGCAACCAGGAAGGAATTGGAAAATTTTTTTGTTTTAATCCTGACTCTCAACTTCAGATTAAAACACAGAGATATTTAACTTGTTAAAAGACTACAACATCCATGTTTACACGGCAACTATTCACTTCTCCTTAACTGGTTAAAGAGATCCAGTTCTCTTAAGGAACTTTCAAGAAAAAAAAATATTGATAGTCATTTGTTGGTTTGGGGTAGGTACAGGTAGAACACATAGGAAAAGGAGGGATACAGGTAGCCCTAACGTGTTGCAACCTTTGTAATAGAACATGAGATGTCCTTACTTGATTTAGAATAGATGAAGGGTGGTAGAAAAGATGATGGACAGGAACAATAGTGGGCGTCTTATCATCTGGGGATACTAGAGGACGTACTTATGAAGATGATAGACTTTTAACACCTAGGCCTTATTTTTTTCTCTAGGAAAGATAATTCTCAGTGGCCTAGAGAGGATTTATAAAAGTCCACTTAAAAACCAGAGAACCTGATCAGTTAGATTATCTTTTCTAAATCTTTGAAACTCTGGTTTCATCTAACCAAAATGCTCTAAGATGAGACACTTTTATTTATCTTGCTCTAGTATCAAGAAATACAAGTAAGAATCTTCATGTTATCCTCAAATGAATTCATCCTCATCAGAACCTAGTGCTACTCTCTAGGGTACAGATTCTATTGTGGCAAAGACCTAGTTTTAAGATCACTAAAGAGAAAAGCACAAAGTGTTAGCAGGGAATATGTCAGCTTTGGAACAATGATTTTTAACAATGATTATATTTTAGAATGACAGAAAGGTTGATTCTAACCAATCAAAATACCTGGACCCACAGAATCAAAAATTGTGACTTCAAAGCTACAGGTATCGTCATTCATAAATTCTTATGTAACCAGGTTTAAATACCAATGTTCTAGACTAGGAGAAAAAAGATACATGCAAATCCAAAAAAAAAAAAAAAAAAAGTTTTGCTTTAGCATGCTAATGAGAGTGAAACAATAAATTATCTGATAATGAATATGGCTCAAGAATAAATTATGGGTTAACAAATCACATGTTAAGCCAGGACAAATAAAATAAGACAACTGTGGGCTACATTTTTAAAGAGCAATCAATGTAATTTACAACAACTACTCACATTTGCCCAATTATCAAAATAAAAAAAAACAAAAATTATGGTAAAAAAATTAAATATACAAGAAACTAATACACAACAAAATTTATGTCAATTTCCCTCAGAGTTCAAGAAAATAAAATGAATAGTTATGTTGCATATTCTACTATGCAAATATTAACTATTTTCAGATTTATGGATACAGACTTATTCCTAATCTAAAAGAGAAGATATTGTTTATCAGTAGGATTATATGACCATTAAAAATCAAGCTAGACAATAGTCCAGTACGCATTATTTTTCACTAGAGGAGAAACAGACATGTATGCACGTTTAATTTAACCTAAAGAAAGTAAATAGTCTGAAATATAGCTAGCAAGCATAGTTAACTACATTATCACAACATTTTAGTGCTTAACATAATAGATAACTCCAATCACTGTTTTAATATAGATTATATAAACTATATGAAAGATAATAAATTAAGCTATAACTCACTCAAAAAATATATTTAAAGTTGCATGAAAATAGAATTTCTCTATGCACAGAATAATTTTTCTTTAGTTTCTAATTAAATGTTTATTAGTGATTTATTTCTAATTACTATTCTGAAGTAATGACTTGACAGTTTAAGAGTTTCCTTGTGTCTTTTAAAACTCAAGTAGAAAGTGATTTTACAAACATTTAAATATATTAGTAGAATTCTCTATTTAAGAAAAATCTTTAGTTGAAACATAATTTTTAACTCTGTATGTACAATATGTTGGTTCAAAAAAATTCTTAATTTTGGCCCAAAATTAAATAAAAAATATCACTAGTTCTTAAGAGAGAAAAGATATGCAGTAAAAACACCAATGTAGCTTAAAGCATACAGGGTATATTATAAGCTAACTAGTAACTGTGTAAAACAGAAGGTTTACTACTTTAGGGAAATATATTTTATGAATTAAAATTTGTTGCTATCCCTTCATTATATCTGAAAAAATGGTCTTCATAGTTGATACAGAAATCTAAGTTTATGAATCAAAACACTCACTTTTAACTTGTAACGTGTATGTTTGTCTGCTGAACTTTTCTTCATTTCTTCTTTGCCATATGCATTGTAGGAGGGACGCTTCTTGTGGTTACTATGTCTAGCTTTGCAAACTCAACGTTCAAATATTTGTTTACTTCAGAAAATTTAATCATATTATTGGTTTGTTTCTCCGATCCTTCAAAAGAAGGATAAACATTCACTTAGTTCTTCTATTAAATATACTTACTAAATTTTGGAAATAATAAAAAAAAATGAATCCTTAGATTTTATCCAAAATCTAAGTAATCCAAAATTACTACGGCAACCCAAAATTAAGACAACATAAAACAAGCTGGGATAAAATCATCTCTTACAAATATTTATCTGTTACATTAGTCAAAATCTGTGGTAGAATAGCCTTTACATTATTATGGGGCTGGGGAGATGACTAGGTAGGTAACAGTGCTAGCTCCAAAAGCCTCATCACGTCAGTTCCACTCCCGAACTCCAGTAAAGATCCAGATACACTGACACGCCTCTGTGATCCTGTACTCTTGCACTAAGAGAGAAGTTGGCAGGCAGAAGCCAGAAGCTTTAGGGCCTGCTAGCTTCCAGTACAGAGAGCAGCAACAGAAGGAAGAGATATGCCTCAACACATAGGAAGCAAGATTGACACCTAAAAGTTGTTCTCTAACCTCCACATGTACCATGTGGTATGGTATGCACATGCATACACACAGATGTGCATGCACATGTACACAATTGTTTTACGTGTTTAAAATTTATTATGAAATCTTTCCTTATCATGTATATTCACAATTGAACCCTAGTACAGAATTTTAAACCAGTGTTAGATTGACACAATCTAAGGAAAAGTTGGGTTAATTACCCAAGAGACCCAAGACTATAGCTTAGTAAATTCAAGATAAAGGAAGTAATTTTCTTTGCTGAGAATCATAGTAAAACCATACAACATTAGGTTTTATAGAGGAGAGATTTAACAATATACCATTGCACTCAGCTTTAGCATGGTTACAATGCTCACTGTGAGAAATCCTATACAAGGATGGTCTTTAAAAACATTCTGTAACAATAAATGCTAAAAGAAATGAAAGTCATTTTAAATTACTCAAATTAATTTTAAAATGTAAAGAATGTTTAGATGATTTACCATGTTTATGGCTGTTCACCTATATGTATATATGTGCATCCCCCGGAACTGCCATGTGGGTCTACTGGTATACAAACTGTGGTCCTCTGCAAGAACAACAAGTGCTACAGCCTTTTGACGTGTTTAAAATACTTTCCTATGTAACGTACTTGCTATAACTTTCTAGTGTCTTGCCTAGCTTTCCTTTCTGTCATCATCTTGTTTAATTAAGTAAACTAGGAAGCAGGTGATCTTAGTCCCAGATGTAATATTTCCTACATGACTTAGGATACCTATAAAACTCTTCAAGATCTCTTATTTTTTTAATAAACAATAAAATTGAGAGCATAAAAAGGTTAGTATTTATGATTATCATTTAGAAATGCCTGACTTAAAATTCAGTCAAGTCTATGGCCAAGTACTTAATATTTGTAGAAAATAATGAATAGACCTTCCTTTGTCTTTTTCTGTATCATATGTAAAATATGAGACCAAGTCTCAGGTGTGAGGGCTCTCTTTTCTGACTATATATATAATATTAATATAAACACAAAACAAAATTTTGACTTTAAGACAAATTCTTTCTTTGGAAATTTTTATTATTACCTTAATTTAGTCCCTGATGCCTCTTACTAGCAATATTAGCCTTCAGAATAGTCTAAAATGCAAGAAACAATTTCATTTTAAAAGAATAAACTTTTCTATGAAGTATAACTTTAAAAACATATTTAAGTATAACATTTCCTGGTAGAAATTTAAAGTAGTTTAACTATATAAGAGTTTACAAAATTATCTGAATTTTTAAGCTGGAATAATTGGGTGAACTAGGTTTCTAAATTTTCATATGAAACCAGCAAAATAAATATCAAAACAAGCAAAAATAGTATTTTAAGTACTGGTCCATCGCATGTAAAGATGGTTTAATATAAAAATTAGTATGAATTTTATGTACCTGAACTATATCTCAACAGGCTGGCAAAGATGGCTCACAACTAAAGTATTTGCCACACAAACCCAAGTACTTGAGTCCAATCCATGGAATTCAGGGCAAAGGTGGAAGGTAGCACCAACTCCACAGAAGTGGTCCTCTAACATTCATCTACATGTTTATCCTAAGGTGTGCAACAGCCCCCCCCCACACACACAAATATGAAAATTTTAAGTGTTCTGTATGTGTAAAATTCTTCAATAATGTTGCCTTGTTAATTAGACTCTAAAACTAAATTTTACTTCTTTTTTTTTTTTTGTACTGGAGATTAAACCAAGGGTCTCAGACATTCTGGGCAAATGGTCTATCATTCAATTACATCACTAGCTCCTGTTTGTTACTTTTAAAGAGAAAATTCGTTCTGCTTTTATGTCTGTGTGTGCTCAGGCACAGGTGAGTGCATGTATGAATGTGTGTGTCTGATGAAGCTATATGAAATTGCATACTCTATTTCTTTATTTCTTTCTCTTTTTTCCTTCCTTCCTTCCTTGTCCACACAACTATCTACAATTCTCTTAGACGTGGTTTTCGCTTAAGTCTTTCAGTGTTAAAATGTTTTTCTTCTGGTTCTCAGTTTATCACATTCTTAAACTGATGAGCTTTACAGGATACGAGAAAAGTCGAACACTTTAAAACAAACTGTTCCCTAATGCCTTAACAAAAATAGAGCATTTATCTCATAAATCTAGAATTTTTAAAAATATTTTATATCAGCACACCCTTTAAACTTGGGTATTACTGTTCATAGAAAAAGATACTGAGTGGATCAAGGAGAGTTCACAAAAACCTACTGAATCCATAGAGGAAGTACAGGAACGGGAGTACTGACATCATTAGGAATAAGAAAGTTTTGACCTAGTTCATAAAAGAGGGAAAAGATATTTGATGATCAAGATAAAATACTCAATACTGAAGTATCCTAAGGGATAGCTAGGCCACCATTTGACTTTAATTAGAGGAATCTAATTAGTCTTAAATAAGAAGACACCAACACAAAACAATGAAATTTCTAAAGAACATTTATTTTGCTAACTGATAGGTGTTTTTAATTCTCAATAAAACACAGAAAATAGCTTGGATCACAAATACTCTTGACACAAAGACTAGTTTTGCATTCCTATGTTAGTTTTACTTGGTCTTTTTACTGTTATACTTTTTAAAAAGTACTTAACTTTTCTGTATCTCAGTCTCTTTATGACAATGGGGAGAACTATTCCAAAGAAACAAATTAAAGTGACTCTTTTATTCTTAATGAAATAAAATAATTAAAAGTCAAACTGTGTAAATTATTTACTATTATCTTTTATATTATAATAAATATGTTATATATATACATGTGTATATGTGTGTATATACACATATATATATATATATACATGCACACATACATACATACATTACATACTTATATCTCTCCCCATGTATCAGGTATTTTTTTAAAGCATCCATAAGTGCACACAGACACAAAACTGAGAAAGGTACTTTATTAGATCCATTTTATTAATTAGACTGAATCAAAATGTATCACATCCAACAAATTTAGGTCTAGAGTCCATGATCTTAAGCATTTTTACAGTACTATCAACTTAAAACAGAAATTAAGACTGAATATATTTATATTTTTGTTGTCTTTATGGTAAAAGATTACCAAAAGTCAATGTATTAAATCCATATTGACTATATGTATTAGCTAGTGATAAGTATTCGACATTCTCTATAATGTGTTCTCTACAACTTTTATAGGAATATCTTTAACTGTTAAGAAAGCACAGGTTAGAACAGATGAATTAGACCAGATCATCAGTTACAAGGCATTATATAACTTTATAAAGGACAAAACACAGGAGAGAGTAAAAGGAAAATGTTAATCAATATCCACAAGATGCTAAGAGTTCATATGCTCTACATTAAAAGCTCAAAATATTGCTGAGAAAAGCATTAGCAAACAATTTTCCTTATAAAATAATATAGCAGAGAATCTCAGTAGCTCCCCAAAGACTGTGCACTCTAGTATGCAGTGCACAAAGCTGGCTCTCAGGCCAAGGGGTATCTCTCAAGCTCCAATGCTTGCTGCTTAGTAATAAAAAAGAATAGAATGTATTACTGTTGATATCAGTCAACAGTGTGGCCAGAAAAGTACAAAAGCACAATAATATATTTAGTATTTAGCTTTATGGATAAAGCCTGTGACCTTTCTTTCCCAGTGCTATAAAGATACAGAAAAAAAAAAAAGATACTTATTTTATTCTAATATTCTTTACAGAAAATTGCCTGTGTATTTATAAGCAGAAAGAAATATGAGGAAATACTTCCTACTTATTTTTTAGAATGCTTTTTGGCTGCCTGTTAAAAAAATTAAATATAATACCTGAAGTCAATAATAAGCAAGCTACAATCTGCAGAACCACAGAGGTTAGGTATAGAGTAGGTAACTGGGAGTCAAATGAACAAGTAAGAAAGGGAAATAGAATAGACAGGTATTAACAGGGAATAAGAGGATGACCGAATGGGAGAACCAAGTGGAGATGGGAAGGGGAGAAGGAAATGAGGAAAGAAATATTAGGAGAGACAGCTAAGTTAAGGGCCATTCTGAGGGTTAATATGGAAAACTAATACAGTAGAAGTTTTCCTAAAATGTATACATATATGAAGATGAGTTAAATAAAATCTCCAAATAAACTGTCAAATGAAGCTGCCAATACTGGGACTGGTTACAGATGATTAAGTTGTTATAGCCAAAGGGGTTCCAAGTAAAGCCCCAAACAATCCAGGTTGTTGCCAAGACTACAGGTTGCTCTCCACAAACAGCAAGGCCCTATTGATGAAAACAACACCTGCAAAACTCACTGAGATTGAATTAGTCCAGCTGGTACCTCATAGAGCCTTTATTTCTACATGCTAGCATCTTTGTTATAGGAAGGTACTTTGTATGCTACCAAGAGAAATGTAAATACCAAATCAGCCACAACTCTTGGATCAACAATGGTTTCTTGCCAGAAAAAATATGCTAGTGAAATGTTGACCAAAATTTGTAGGAATAAACAACCAATATCTGATTTGATTTAAGGCCCATTCAATGAAATGGAACCCATACCCAACACTGGCTGGGGACCAAGAACCTCAGACTAGATACCAGAGACCTAGAGTAAAACTACGTATCAAAGCCTTGCTCAGCCATCACCAAAAAAGTCTCCTACTGCAGCTGAAGGAAACAAATACAGAGAACCCCAGCTAGACATTACACAGTGAGAGAATTTTGAATGCTCAGCCCTAAATGAAATATCTCTATCAAATTCTTCCTCTCAGGACTCAAGAGAACCCTGTGAAAGGGGTGCAGAAAAAGGGTGAAAAAAATAGAGGATACCAAGAATACAAGGTCTTCTAAATCAGAATGATCAAAGTACATAGGAACTCAAAGACACTGAAGCAGCATGCACAGGGCCTACATGGGTCTGCATCAGGTCCTTTGTTTATAGGCTATGGCTTCTGTTTAGTGCCTTTATGTGATTCCTGAGTATGCAAATAAGTGTGTGGATCTCTTTTCTTGTGCCTTCTCTTAGGCTCTTTTCCTTGTTTGTTTTGTCCAATTCCAATGTATCAGTTTTTGTTTTATAATTGTATTTTATTATTATCTTTTAGAAGCCTGTTTGTCTTCTATTCTGTATGAGAGTAGAAGGGATGCAGAAACTGGAAAGAGTAGAGAGAGCAGAAAGCATAATCAGAATATACTACATGAAGAACAATAAATCTATTTTCAATAAAAGAAAAAAGCAAAAACAAATTTTTAGATCACATTCATATATATTAAAGTATGCACTAAAATTTAAAAATTGAATATATTACCTATAAAATTCTTAGGATAGTGCATGGGACACAATAAAGTACTAATCAGGTTATCAGCAATTACATTAGAGATTTGAAACTAGTACTGATAGATCCTAATATATGCTATAAATCCTACCACCATTTTATAATTATAACCATAGATTAACCTTATTTGATAACAGAGTCCTTGGGGACAGAAGTACTACTCATTTATCACAGAACTAGTGTCTTTAGAATATGCTTTGTTAGAAAAATGAGGTATAAAGCAGAAGGAATACAGCAATTTCTGAATAATGTCCAAGTCAATCTTTAGTCCCACTTAGAAGGTTCAGCTGAAGCTTCAGGGTTAGTGAATTCAGTAAGTTGTCAAATATTATAAGCTTTTCAAGTAGTGGTGGTCTATGAACTCACGATTCCTCTAGGTATTACAAAAAAATACGTATCAATGCTATCTATACTTTCATTCAGAGCATTGCATTCATAGTAAATAAATAAATCTAAACATTTCTGTCATTCTTAGAGATTAAAATATGTTTAAAAAAGCATAGTCTGGGCTTATAAGACAGCTCAGATGGTAAAGGTATTTGCCTCCAAGACTGTAAGACATGAGTTCAATCCTTTGCCCACATGTGGAAAGAACCCACTGTTACTGCTGTCTTCTGACCTGTTTACATGACCATGGTCCTCTCCCTCCTTCCTTCTCTCCCTACCCCCCTCTCTTTCACACACACACACACACACACACACACACACACACAAAATACTATACAAATAGATTTAATTTTTAGGAAAAAAAAGGACAGGAAAGAGTGAGGAGGCAAACAGTGGGAGAGGAAGATGGTCTGAGATAACTGAGAATCCCAGAAAACTAGGCTCAAATTTATTTTACATACTGTTCATCTTTAAAAGTAATGCACTGAAAGAATTTATAAACTCCCAAGTAAAGCAATATGCTAATCTATTTAATGTGTGTTTTTTTTCTTTTATATTTATTGTAGTACAACTGTGAACAACTGACTTAATCCATTAATTTTATCATTTTCATAATATTCTGTTACTTGAGGCTCTAGTTATCAGGCTTTTTAATAAAAATAGAAGGTAGTGTCCAAAGCCCAAATGCAATAGGATAATTCAGTGATTATTTAAACAAAATAAAAATAACATTTCTTCAATCTTATCTTTAAAAATACTAAAGCAAATCAGATACACCAATATATTTAAAGCTAAGCTCATACCTTGAGATAGGGAGTACAACCTAATCACTTATTATCATTTCTGACTGGGTTAATAGGAGCATAACAATAAAAAAGCTAATCTTTGTATTGTTACTGTGCAACCCCATTCTTCTTACTGACAAATGAAATAATTCGTAAGATTTTTATATTCTAGTAAGTGGTATAAACCTGCATAGATTTATAATGGTTTGTCTTCTCCTATTTCCTTTGATTTGTGGCATGTGTTACTGTACTGTCGCTAGAGGCAGCTGAATGGCTCCACGAGCTGTCCCACACACTCTGTCCCTTACCTTATCTGTTATCACTATCCTCTATCAACCTAGCACCTGAAGGAGGCTTTTTCTTCATAATATACATTGGTCAACCACAACCAGGTCCTTCTCTTTTGGAATCAGACATATTATTTTAATTCCTTTTTTAAGTTCTGCCTAGTTATCTCTAGAAAAGTATGTTATGTTCATAGTTTCCAATCTATTTGTGTTAAAAACCTTGTAAAATCTGAAACTAAACTCAAGACTGTATGGTAAAGTACATTATTAGTTTTATACTGAAATAAAGTGTTTTTCCATAACAACCTGCCTATAACTGATTTTATGTTTTTTCTCATTAAGAATAAAGAATATCTATCTGTCTGTTTTTAAGTATTAAACCTAAAGATCAAGACAAATATTGCTAACAACGAATGTCTTGGACTTCCGCTCATATGCATGAATGCCTGTAGCAGCCCTTGGGCTTTTCTTTTAGCAAATGTTTCTCCATCATGATCAAGGTAACTCTTTCTCAGAGGAGTGACAACAAAATAAGCAGTGCCTCATAACAGATGTCTCCTGCTTCGACTAAATTCTCTAAGTACACTTCATGTAACTTTCCATGATAAAAATTCTAATTCTGCATTATTCAGTACAATTGTTTGATTAAATCCTAGTCCACCTCCAGGGTTTAGCTGTAGAAGGCAAAGAACTATGACAATTCCTGAACATACATCCCAGAGAGCACATAATAGCTAGCAACACATTTGTTCAAGAAAGGTATTGGCAAGCCATTGGTTGGAGACAACAGACAACAAACACTCAGTTCATGAGAACCACAAATTCTAAAATAGATACTAATTTCTTTTCAGCTGAGAAGAAGATACACATTTTTGAAAATAAATTTTCCTGTTTTCAAAAGGAAAAAAAAACAAATCCCTGGTGATGAGGGTAGAATACCATAGTATTTTAACTGCAGAGTTACTTCAGGACAGATCAGATCCATCACAACTTATGAATTCAATGGAGAAAACATAAACTATACTGTTTTGTTTTAGTATTTACATATAATATGTATACTTCATAACTGCTCTAAAGAATCAACCTGGGTATGAATTTTAATAAGCAAACAAACAAAATATGCAGCAATCTTAGAAATGTTTAACTATCTGAACTACAGTGATTAATCACCAACTAATAACCAGATACACTAGCTTAAGATGTCAACAGATATCAACTTCTTATTATGCCATTATTCATTTTCTTAATCTTTGCCTAGATTATTTTCCTGCTTATTTCCTTTCTGAGTTATGTTCTGGGAAATAAAAAAAAAAAAGTAAAACCAGAAATTTACATGTATAATATTTCTAATCACATCCTTACTTTTTCAGGTTATTTGGAACTTTAACATTTGTTTTTAATGCACTAAAAACAAATCTCCTGGGCTGGGTGTGGTAGCGCATGCCTTCATTCCCAGCACTTGTGAAGTAGTTAGACAGATAGGTAGAGCTCTGTAAATTCCACGCCAGCCTGCACTACAGAGTAAGACCCTGTCTCCAAAAACAAACAAACAAACAATAAAAAACAAATTTACCAAAGACATCATCTCATTGGAAGCTTTGTCCTTACCCAAAATTTCTCCCTTCTATGACAACTTAATATTTCCCCTTTAATATACATCCTCATTAATTTATCTTTCCCAAAAAGCATATGATTAGCCTCACCGAGTCCTAACACCTTCTTTATTAAGCATATTTACATGCTCATTTTCATACAATTTTACAAAAGTTTCTATAGTGATTTTTCAAGAACATCACTTGAAAATAAAAATGCATATTCTTTAAAATCTTCTGTTTTGTTTTTGCCCTCTATCCAAACCAGTAGCTTAATACTGAAAAATGTGTAGAAATGTCAGGTTATCTGTACTTTGGTGAACACACAGTAACTTGTATCACTGGTGAGCATGTCTAAACATACTTTTTATTTCAGACTAAAGCTTCATAACTGACATCCTTCTGTATTAGTGAGGGTATACTAGAAGGATTTTCAGGTATTTCAAGGTATAGTTACACTATATTCATTGTTCCTTTCTCATAGGACAAGGCTTCATGCTCTTATGTAAGAAGACTAGATCACTCTTTGATTGTGAATAAATCTACAATAACCTTAACAATATTAAATTTCCTTAAGGTATACAGGGATCCATCTATTCATGTGACCATTTGGTCAGGCCTGTAATTTTTCTGGGCAATTTTTTTTCTTGTTACTTTAATATATATTTTTTATGATAATATTGCTGTAAAAATATAAACTTATTGAAATCAAATCTAAGTAATGCTTAAATATACATTAATGTTAAAATAAATATAAAATAGAGTTCTTTCATCTATCAGAATTCCAAACACAAAATTTCTATATATAAAAAGTGCAACTTGGTACATATATCCTAGATCTGTATACACTTACACACACACACACACCCTGCTGAGTTTATACATGAATGAGAACATAAGCACTACATTACCTGTATAAACATATATTCTCAAACTAAACAAAATATTCTACATATATTTTTTATAAAATGACAGCACACTGTACAATCTGACTTACTTTTGTACTTAGCTTATCTTAGAACTCTAGCCATGTATTTAACCTATAAATCTAAATTTTGTATAGTTTTCACTCCTAACTTCAGATACTATACTGTATTTCTTACCTTTCTATCTTAAAATTATACCATATCAAAGGAGTATTTCTTAAAGTATTAAAAAAGTAAGCCACATATATCTTTCAATAATAATATTTAAAGATTTTACTAGCAATTTATTCTATATGAATTTTTATTTTTCCTAAATAATACATTTATACTGCATGTAACTGGATTTTAGCAAAATCATGTCTATAATATGTATATTAAGTCAATGTATAAATGAAGTAAAACAGCTTTAAGAAAAAGCAATAAATTTAGCAAAAATGGCTACTAAAATAAACTAAATTCTCATATAATTTGGATTAGTCTCAATAAGTTATACAAAAATAGATAAGCAACTGAAGAAACATTAAATTCATTATATCTTTATAAAAAGAAAACTAAACAACAACATACTTAAAAACAGAACCGGAAAGAGCAAGAGGAACAAGACAGAAAGTATAAAAGGTTTAAATTAAAATCCACCTGGACTTCTTTCATATACATAAGAAACATCAAAAATAATATAACTACTAGTTTTATGTGGGAAAAAGCAGCATATCACTCTAGTTCTTCAAACTAGAACCAGGATCCAAATCAATTGAATAGCAAAGTAACATCCATTATAGAATGTGAAAAGTTAAAACAAAACAAAACAAATAAAAAAAAAACTTGAACCATTTAAGCAAACAGTTAGGCTTTATTATTTTCAAAAGAAATTGTTAAAAAGAAATAGAAAATACTATATTATTGCTAGTAGAAAGTAAGTTTGATTTTATATATCTATAAAAGAATTAAACCCTAATGCTTCCTATATTAATAAAACATATTCTTAGTTGCAAAATTTAGCAAAGCTTAGTGCAACACAAAATCACCACAACCACCACCAGCAAGTCTCTTAGCTGGTATGGGCTTGCTGATACATAGTGAACTAAACACTGTAGCTTTAATTGAAATTTGAATGTTATAAACAGTTAGATGTCTGGCTCTGGCCAGCATTCTAATGCCATCAGCAGAACAGAGCTGGAAAGCATAAACAAACCTTTTAACTAGATTAGTCTCTAAAATGGCCAAGAAATCCTTTAGCACAAGCTCCATTGTGATAAATGTGGAAAGAAGAACATAGTTTTGGAATAATGCTTTAAAAATAAATTCTGTCTCTACTGTAGTATGCAACTGAGGTTTAAAATATTTCACTATATAATATTTAAGAATAACAAACTTTATAGTTAATTTCTCTAATAAAAGTCTCTTGTTTTCACTTGATGGCAGTTTCACTTTAATTAGCACATCCCAAATAAAGAAACAACTTAAACATCAGTATTTTCTTTTCGTGGCTATGCTTTTAGAGCCCTAGTATCAAGAACGGATTAATATCAAGGGCTAATTTTTGTACTTGTGGTAATAAAAAACAATAACCATAGCAACAAGGAAAGATGAAATAAAATTTAAGACTGGGTCCCAGGAAACATTTCCGTATATATTTCTAGGTTCTAACAAACAGACATTCGGTTAAGAAGTAGGGTAGAAAGGTAGGGACAAGAATTTAAGTTTAACTGTAACAAAAAACAAAAAACTTCCAGCTTGCTAAATCTGTTTACTTAACAAAAGTTTTAGTAAAATCCAATTTTTTCACAAGTTTTCTACCATTGCAAGGTTGATAGTTGATAGCATAATTCATTTTATTCCTTTAAAGTAATATATTCTAATAATTTGTTTAATGCTATGGAATTTAATGAAAAGGTCTCTAATATAAAGTTTTACAAGCCAACTATGCTAGATCAAAATTTGTCATATTCAACTTTGAATGAAGTACAAGCTTTGTAGAAGCTTCAACGTCATTTGCAATGTTGATTTCCAGTATGCCAACCTATGTTAGAAAAAAAAGATTAATGTGTGTTATTCTATAAATATCTCGCTTCTTTTTTCTCTTTGAAGACTTAGAGTTATTCCCACATTAAATTATTATATAATATAGTTATACCTTAAATAGAAATGATAAAAGAATTAGAATTCTTTTAACTTATTTTTAGGTTTTCTAAAAAAAAATTATTTGGGACCACAGACTTATTCTTTCCCAAGTTTAAAAAGTGTTCCTATATGTCAGATACCATTTGTAATTATCTATTGTGAGCTACAGCAGAAACACAGAGTTCCTTATCATGAAATATTTTCCAAGAGTGGAAGACTGCTCTTGGATGACAGTCAACCTGATTATATGGTAGAAAAATGCGTTCACTAAGAAGGAACAGAAAGATTAATTAACAAAAAAATTAATTTTTTAAGAAAGCAACTGAAGCAAAAAAGATAAAACAAAAACAACTCTGACTGATTAAATTAAAAATCATTTTACTTTTGAAGGTGCTCTTAAATACTCTGTTTTGTGGTATTCCACCAATAAAACATTTGTATAAAAACTGTTCGAAAAAATATCTTGGTACATACTGTTGTAACCTCCAACTTCATTTAGCAAAACACTGCATATAACTCCATGCAAGCTAAAGAAAGCTCAATATGAAGACTGTTGTTGTGTTATTTTGCTATGTAAAGAAAAGACTGGTTTTCTGATTTAAGTGGCACACTGGTCTGCATAAGAGAGTTTTGCTTGGTTTGTTTTTCTTTCCTCATACACTATGAAAATGTTTCTATTATCCTACTTCTAAAGTTATTGGAGCCATTATTTTATTAGTTCTTTCCACAGTACAGATTGGTAAAATTCTTTATTATGATTGTATTTTGAATTAAGAAGTACCCTGTAACTAACACAATACTGTCTAATAATTATACACTACTTAATTGGTAAACAGTTTCCTTATATGGAAAATGACACAATAATGCAAATGTAAAGAGTGAGCAAAACTGATATATTCACTAAGGTGATATACACTTACAATAAATAATACTTCTAGAATACTTCTAGAATAGAAACTTAAGAATGAATGTGAAAGCCTTAAGAATTTACCAGTTGGAGTCTATTTACTTCTAAAAGGTATAGCCAGCAGAGACATGTACTCCTTTTCTTCAACTGTGAATCAACATTATTCTAAAACATACATGGTAAAAACTGAGAAGCAAATCCAGCTTTTTCTCTCCAAGGTACTTTTCAATTTTGTATTAAAGCTATTACAGAAACTGATATATGATTCTTTGCTTTTTTAAGAATTCATTTATTGAAAAAGTTCTAACTCATTTTATTAAAACTATATAAGTAGTATCAAACATTGCAACTGTTTTAGAAATAAAATGAGAATTTTTTTACGAGGATCTTGAAGTAATATATACAGTATATACTAAAAATACCAAAACTCATACAAAGTTGGTGGACTAATTTAATTCACTCAGTAATTTAAGTAGACTTCAATAATATTGTTGTGAATTGCTTAAAATATGATACATAGTATTTAAACACTCAAAATGAAAATGTACACCTTCAATACCTGCTGCATGAGGTTTAAATATATATTGAGAGTAAAACCTTAAATTTGGAGAAAATTGTCTTTCTTAATTTGAAAAAAATTAATGAACATTTTAAAATATCTTCAAGTTAAAGAATTATAGTTAGAATAGAAACCCAGCAATGGTAGCTACACAGATGACTTTTTATAGTCTAAAACTAGTGAATGGTATGTCAATTGAAAATCCCTAAAGTATAGTATCAAATAGAAATTTCCTTATATTTGTCTATTTTAATAAAATATAGCAATATAATCTCCTAAACCATACATTGTTCTATCTAATTGTATTAATATAGTAAATACATTTTTTGGGTACAAAAAAAAAAATAAAGATTTGACCAATACATCTGTGGATTACAATTAAGAAATTTCTTTACATGGAATTGCAGGGACCATCCTTGTTGTCAAATGCCTAACACACGCCTGAGAGACAAAGATACTCTATAGATGTTTAAGAACAATCTACTTTTTCACATACATTCAAAATGCCACAAAGTTTACAAAGATACATAAGTTGGATATAGGATTTCTGGCTGACTTCATGGGGTCCCACTGATGACTAGATGTAATCTTCAAATCCATAGAAAACTGGAAAGCTGATAATTCTCTGGGTAAGGACCAAAAAAACAAAGTCAGGGAAACATGTCACCTAAACAACAACTGCTCTACAGAGCTGGCAAGAACAGCCTAATAATCCCAACTACTCACAGCAACATAGACTCAGTGTACCCTGAACAAATGGACGTTTAAGCAAGTTTTATGTCATTGTACTGTCAAAATAAGCCACTTCTGTCAAATTCTATCCTGATGAGGATTAGAAGAAATATGTATTTAAATCTTATGAGCATTGTACTTTTAAACAGTATTTAATTTGGTTGTTATTAGAAAATGTGACAGCCACAACAAGAAAAACAATTCTGAGGAAAATAAAAAACTTTCATGGTATTAAAAATTATATCAATCAGGAGGGAAAAGATGAGAAGTTAATCTTACACTTCTTAGTTGAAAAAAATCAAATAGATCTATTTCTAAAACTAATATGGATTATGTCAACCAGTTGGCCCTACTATGCATCATGTTTGCTATGAATGATATTGCATACAAATTCTCATCAGACGAACTTTTGTCCTTAAGTTATTCATTAAGTCAAGCTTGCAAGTAAATATTTATAATTCTAATTATTATAAATAGGGGTTCTCAAAACAAGAGGAAGAGATAGGTTTGAGGTAGGTGGATTAATAGTTGAGAAAGTAGAACTGATTCTGAAAACTAATAATCCATAAGCAGTAAAATTAGTACTTCTTTAAATAGGCAACAACAAATTACCACTTTACAAATGGGCAAATCATAGTTCTAAAGCCATATACCTTAACATTCATAGAAAAGAATTAGCCTAGACAGGCCTGGTAGTTGCTCAGTTTTACTCCCGGGATGGAGGAGGCAGAGGGTAGGTGGATCTCTACGAGTTAAAAACAAGTCTGGTCTAGATATGGATTTCCAGATCATAGACTCTGTCTTGAAAAAAGCCTATGTATAATACTTTCAACTGCTACACACAGAATTAGGCATTAAAGTTTCATTTCTGGCATAAATAAATAAATGAATAAAATACAAAAGCAGCAAAAGAAAAAAAAGGCATAGAATCCTTGAATTCTTCAGGATTTCTAAATATCACAGCACATAAAGAGTTAGATAATGTGACCTACAAGGTAGTATCTAGGTAAAAGATTATCCTCCTAAAATATCAACAGTATTTTACACTTAAAATATAACCCATATTAAAACTAAAATAAAAGGTTTTCAAGTCATGCCATTATTTCATCTAGAGAAAATACAGAGTCTTCTATCCATAGTAGGGGTTAAGTAGGATGAATAGGAACTTTCAAAGGAAAATACAAAGTATGGTAGCACTATAATACCACTGCTCAAAAGGCTGAGGCAGGATGAGCATGAGTTCACACCCAGCCTCAGTTAAGTATCTTTGAGACCCTGTCTCAATGAAAAGGAAACCCAAACTAAGCACAGGTATTAAATTCAAGATTGTAAATGTTTACCTAGCTGCCTACTAGGCCTAGACTATCCCAACCGTCTATACAAGTTGCACACTTAATTCTATCCATTACATTATGGTTGTGAGTTTTTAAGAAGACAGGAAATCTGAGGTGGACCAGTAATAGTAGTACTGATGTGGGAGAAATAACTCAGAATTAGCACAGATTTCTGCTTAAGTGAAGCAATCACATCTCAGAGAAAGGTGAAAAAAAAAAAAAAAAGGGTTCAAATTCATAACAGAAATGAAAGAAATAGAACCATACTGTTCACTGCCAGTTCCCCACCCTCTATATAAATGTCTACTTTTATACATGGTTGGTAATTAAAATTTTACTAGACAAGTTTCTACATATGAAATGCTTATGGGTTACTAAAATATGCATATGCCATGTATTGGCTTTACAATCAAAAAAATATAAAACAAAAAAGGATCATCACATTGTAATACTAAGTCAAAGATAATGTCAAATATCTTCATAGATTTATTTCTTCAATCCTTTTTGCTGATCAAATTTCTGTTTTTCTATTGCTGACATAAATTATAGAATCAAAGAAATCAATGCAGTTTTTAAAAAGTGAGAGAGAGGCATACGGATAGACCATGAATATGAATGTGTGTATCCTTTTTCAAAGAAAGGCTGAAGAAATGAATAAATGAAACAAAATATTACCTCCTAATGTAAGCTGTAACTATGAGGCCTACAACAGAAATATATTTTTAGTACTGGTGGAATAAAATATGGCACTCTATTTTGAAATATAGGTATAATATATAAATATAAATAAAATATAGCACTGTAAAATGAGAGCCATAAGAATATATCATATAGGAATACAGAATAGTTATTTTTATGAAGACTGTTATTCTATAAATCTAAATCTAGATTTACCTTTGGATTTGTAGCCAGCTATAACAAACTACAACTTCATGATTTTTTTTTTTTTTTAAATCATGAAAGCTTATTTTGGAATTTATTTTCCTACATATGTTGTGAACAATTTGTTCACAACAAAAATTGAGATGAAAACCTCGTCTCGATTTACAACAGTAAATAAATAATTCAGTTAAAACTGAAGTGGTACCAATCCAGCAAAATATGGATGGAGAGATTTGGCCTTCTATGCAGCAAGAACAACATAAAGTTTTCAATAGGGATTACTTGTTCAGACAAGTTACAAAGATTAGAGGGGGAAAAAGTTAGTTATGAAATAGCTAATATTTTCATGTTGTGAAAAATAAATACCAGAAAGGTATGTGTGAAAAAGATGATACCAGTGGCATTTACACTAAACATTTTAAGCTTTGAATATATAGTCAACATGAAAAAGATATTTAAAAAGAGAGAGAGACAAGTGTAAAATCCAACCAAAGGCCTTATGAACTAACATTTGAAATTTGCTATGTAATTCAGACAAAATGAAAAATGGAGAAGCTAAACACCTAACGTAAAACCAGTCAAATCTTCCAACACTAAAGTCAATATCCAAGCCACAGACAGAAAGAAGCAAAGAGAGAAAACACTCAGGTCTACAACTGGTTAAAGCAGTTCCAACACAATTCAGATCCCGACATTTTCCCACTCAGAAACAAATGCAGGCAGATTTTCCTGAGGAAAGAGAAAAAAAAAAAATCTCTCTAAATGTAATTTTTTCAAGTGACATCCAAAAAGTATGCCTCTTTCTGTATCTTTTTCCCTGGCGCCTCATTGGAGGAAGGAGGGGGTTGTTTTTGTATTCTCCCCCACTGAAGCAAGACACAATCAGATGTTAGCTGGAGAAACCACTTTTGACAACAGCAAATAAAAATAAAAGTGTCCTTCCCTCCCTGACAGGGTGGACACCCCACCTCACACACCCCTCCTCACTCCGGCCCCTCCTTCACTCACCCCCCAGCACCACCCCCTCCTCACCCCGGAGCTCCACTGCGTATGAGGTTTGGTGCTACTGCTGCCCCGGAGTGAAAGTCAGAGCCAGAGGAAGGCAATGGAGCCCCCACAGACACACTTACCTTTCCTGCCCCCCACTTTTGAGTGCCTTCCCTGGAGCTGTGGAGGATGACACAAAGGGTAATAAAGGGGGGGAGTGGAGGAGGAGGAGGCAAAGGAGGAGGAGGAGAGCTGGGGAAGTGGCTGCTCCCGGTGTAGGGAGATGTCTCCAGCCAGGGCCAAGCAGCAGCAGCAGCAGCAGCAGGAGCAGCAACAGCAGCAGGAGCAGCAGCAGCAGCAGCAGAAGCAGCAGCAGCAGCAGCAAAGGGTCTGTGTTGCTAAGAGGCTTTTGGTCTCTTTCTCTCCTCTCACGGCCACAGAGAAGGAGGGTGGAGGGGGCTCTGGAAGCAGGCGAGTAGAGGGCTGAGGGGGTAGGAGTCGTGGATGGGGGTTTTCTAAGAAGAAGAAACTCCTCTCTCAGGCTCAATCCCCCACTCAGGGCTCAGAGCTGGAGGGTGGGGGAGGAACTCAGCCGTCTTCCCCCCACCCCCCTCAATTCAAGGTTGAAGTGGGGTAAAATTAGTGTCCTGTCCCTTTAAAAATAGAAATAAAAGGTGCCCCCCCTCTGCCACTGCCTCTCTCTTCATCATCAGCTGCTGCTGCTGCTGGGGTCTCTCTGCTTGGGGGGGAGGGGGGGGCTCGGGTAGAAGAGACGGGAGGCACTCACTGCGCATGTCCCTTTCTGACGGGAGGCTGGTTGGTTGAAGGCAGGAGGAGGGGGAGGGGAGGAAATGAGATGTTTTCCCAGAAGGCTCCAAGGCGCTGTCGACCCGGAAGACATTGTAGCAGGGGGTATAGGGGCGGGGGCGGGAAGAGGGAGGAAGTCGCTACTCTTTAACACCCCCAGCTGCCTCCTCCCTCCTTAGGGAAAGTGGAGGGACGGAAGTAGGCGTGGACCGAGGTGAGCGGAGGTCACGTGTCGGGGCGGGGCGGGGCCTCAGCGGCCGGGCGCGCGCCAGGCATGCTGGGAGTTGCTATGTGCGCTTGGCTGCCGTAGGTAAACCAGAGCTGAGAAGGCGGTGAACATCCTGGGTTCTCACTGTCGTCGACGGCTGCCTTTGCCCGATTTAGGCAGGCTTTACTGCGGGAGGTAAGGCTGGTCTTGCAGGCAGGGTCAGGGCCGCAGTGGACACTGGCCGGTGGACAGTGCTCAGATTTCAGTCTGAGGAGACTGGGAGGCTTGTGTAGGCCCGGTAGGCCTAAGGCAGGCGGCCTTCGCCTGGCTCTTGGCTTCCCGGCGATGCTGTGGACGAAGCCCTGAGCAGGGCACAAAGTTCTGCTGAGACCGGTTAAAGGCGGCTTGTGGGTGAGGAACGTGATTGGCCAGTGTTAGAGATCGGGTTCTCCGCAGAGAAGCACTACCTGCTTTAGAGCGTGCGACCTATTTGGAAAAACCAAACCGGATGTGTGAATTTTGATCAGCTGTAGGTAGCCTTGCTTATACTGGCTGTGTACCCTTCCCGCCTTCCTTACTTTTCTGTTTCTTTTGGAATTTTGGAGAAGCTGTAGGCAAGGAACGGACAGGAAAGGTTTGAGCCTTACTGCTGCAAACACAAAAGACTGCCCATTTGAGGACGCTTGGGATTGTGTGGTCCTTCATACTGAGTTTTGTCATTAAAAAACAAGAAACCTTGAAATTTTCTCTTCTTGTGGAGTAAAAGAGAAAGGTTTTTATCTGGGTTCTTCTCTTTTTATAGTGAAATAACGAGTTTTTTCCACATTTACTTTATTCGTTAGTCTTGCAGTTGTTGGTTTTTTTTTTTTTTTTTTGTCAAGATACTTTGGAGGATTATTACTTCATCTTTAATAATTCAAGTTACCTTAAAATTTTTTTTAAATCGAAGATCTTCGAACTTGCTGTTAGTCTTAACTATTTCAGTTCTGCTCAGTAGGATTCACAGTCAGTTAAAGTTACAGGTTTCCAAATTTTTCTTGGTGCGAGTCTATATAGTACGCCATTTAGCAAGAAAACTATTATGGCCTAGTTAAAGCTTTTAAATCCTGTTTTGTCTAAGGGCCTAATGTGTGGGAAAGTGCACAAAACACAGGTGTATGAATCAAGAACCAAAACATGGGTAGCAGCTGGCAAGCACAGGCCCAGTAATGGCTTCCAGATCATTCTTCCTCCTGTGCCACCTTAATATTATCTGGTGATTCACTGCTTTTCTTTTAGTAAAACCTTATGTCAGCATCTCAAAACAAATACAAGTTTGCATCTTCTAAACCTATTTGTAGGTCGTTCATATATCCTATCAAGGCAGAGTGTTCAGGAAGCCTTTACCTACTCAGCTGAGATTTGACCCTGTTAATATATTTTGCTGTAATTTATATATTTTCGTTGTGGTGTGCGGTATAAGTTCTTTTTTTGTTGTTTAAGCCACAATTAGTCTTAATGAACTTTGGCTTGTGTTCATTTATGTATTTTTATGAGTTGTATGTGGGTGTGTTCAGTTTTACGGTATGCCGTTTTATACCCCGGCCTCAGGTGTGATAAGTAATTCGTATAGTTTTTTTTTTTTTTCTATTTTGCTGTTTTCCATAAGGATTTATAGCATTGTGGCAGATGGATGATCTGTTCTTGGAGTATTACTTTCTGGATAGTATATGAACTGTCTTAATTTATATGTTGTTCTTGTTTCTTGAATTTTATATTTAGCTTTATCTCCAGGACATAAGTTTTCAACTTGTGCTAGACAGTACAATTGCCACCAGCCCCATTTGGCTTTTGAACACTTTCAATGTATGTTGTAGGTAGTATGACTTATAGTAGGATTTTTTTTAGTGTTTTGTTGTTTCATTTTTATGTTTGAAAAGTGTTTAAAATACCTCAGCTTCTCATATTTTCTTGTTAAAATTTTAACTACTTTCACTTTGTTCTGCTTTATTAAATATACTAGAAAACGTTAAATTACTTAGGACTTACATTTATGTTGGACAGCAGTGTTCTTAACTATAAATATTGACATAGAGGTTTCTCTATCTTGGTCACTTTCTTCTGATTAATATCCTGCATTTCTAACTGTCTTTTCGGCTTCTTTTTCCTTTTGCTTGGGATAGTCTGCAGAAATTCCTTAATGCATTTAACCAGTTCTCTTATTTCTTTGCTTCAAAGCCCTTGTTTGTCTTCAGTTCTGAGGAATTATGGTTTCTCACAGTTTTGTGGTTATTTTTCAACACTTTGAAGATAACATTCTACTTGGTTTTTTAGCTTCTGTTACTAGTTTGCAGAAATTAGCTCTAAATCTAATTCCTGGTGCATTTAAAGAGAATCGTTTTTTAAAAACTAGTTTGTTAGCTATGGTTGTCTGCTCTTTTACTCTGATGAGGGGGGAGGTGGGATTCTTAGTCATGCTTTAGGATCCTCTGGATTTTGGTATCAGTATATCATTATCTTTGTAAAACATAGAAGGAACTGTTTGTACTTAACCTCATAAAAATTAAAATCTTCACTTTCGTTGCCATGTATTCAATTCAAGGTTCTAAATTTTTTTGAGTCTGTTTCTGTACAATATGTACTTATTTCTCAGGGGAGTAAGTTATGTCCTTACAGTGTAGCAGTTATGTCCTTTGGGAAATTAGAGGAATATGTGACGTATGGAATAATGGTGTTTTTAAGAAATCAAACTTTCCTAGGAAAGATTCCTAAGGTTACTATTAGCTATAAATGATTTTATCATATCTAAATCTTTGAATTTCTCACTATAGACATAACATTTTGCAGGACTTAAAAATATGTTGAAATCTTGCTATTTTCCCTTATCCTGATTAGGTGGCCCTTGATTTCTCAACTTAAGCTGGGTAATTTCTGAGTACCCACTTTTGGTGGACATTGAGCTGTGGTGTTGTACCTTAACCCAGCAAAGCCTCAATCGACTCATCCTGTTTATTAGGCAGAAATGACTTGATATGGAATTTGTTACTGACTTTCCTCTTTCTAGATCCATGTAATTTCAGATTGCTATATTTCTTTTATTGTCAAGTGTGCACATTTGTCTGTTTTGGCTTCAGCAAGATATCTGTCCAGTTTGCCTTAACCATAACTTTAAACCTCATATACTCTTTTTGTTGTTGATCTAAATGATAGAAGCTCTTGATTTTTGTGAATATGTGGCAAGGATATGTTGACAAGGAGCAGTTGTTTAGGACTGAACAAGTGATACTTTGAAATTACAGAAATACTCAACAGCTGTCTATCCAAAAGTAAAGTATCAGGGAGAGAATAGGCATGCTCTGGTTGTTTGCTTTCCTTTTAGCATTCTTAACCACCTATGTCAGTAAAAATATAAAATTAGTTTGGCTTTTGTAGTATATGTAAACAAATTATATATTGTATTTCACCTTTTTTTCTTATGCTGTCAAGATTTAACTTCAATTAAGCTATAGTTCATACATTTTTGTTACCATATACTGATGTCTCCCATATCAAATATAAAGGATATATAAAAGATTAGGGTGTTTGTATTAAAAAGCTAAATCTACATCATCCTTAATAATTATTCCTAAAATTGAAAAGCAATGTTATTTGAAGTTTAATACTAGAAGAATTAGCTAAAATAACTGAAAAATGTCCTGAGACATGAAATTGACAACCACCTCCATTATCATAACCTTCCTGGAATAAGCAAAGTGCTAAGTAAAGACCAAAATATTTTAGTCTCCCCTATAACAAAGAGTAATGAGGTGGTTTTAAATACAGACCATGTAGAAGTACATCTTCTTTTGTTTGTGTGTTTTGATTTTTTTGTTGGTTTTGAGACAAGATTTTCCTATGTAGTCTCAGACTGTTGTAGGGCCCTCTGTGTTGCCTAGGCTGGCCTTGAATTTACCATGAGTCTCTTGACTTTAGATTCTAAAATACAAAATTAAAGCTTGTATTACCACAGAAAGTAGTGATTTTTACCTTTGAAATGGTTGCTTTATAACAAAAACTAATTAGTTAAAAATATTTTAGTTTTAATATATTATGTCTCCTTGTACCATAGAAGCAAATTTGATTTCAGTATTACACAGAAATATAAGTTAAACATATAATTTTAAACAGAGTAAGTTTCTACATCCCTGCTTATAAACGTTGTCCAATCTTCTCTACTACTGACCTAGTTTCTAGTATGAACTCTTGCCTTAGTAAGTTGTATTAGTTTAAGTCCAGGGTTGACAATGAAATTGTCTTTGTATTATATATTCTGAGAGATGTCATTACGGTATCATTAGTATGCTGACATGTAAAAAAAAATTTTTTTTTCTGTGACTGTCCCCTATTACCTTTCCTCAAATAAGAAAGTCTCAGTAACAGTGACTTGAGAAGTCAGATTACATCCACTGTCAAAAGCCAGGACCAGTGATTTAATAATGCAATGATGTTAGGGTTTAGCTCTCTTTTTATACTTAAACAGATCAGGAACACCAAGGCCAAAGAATTGTATCTCTCTCTCACACTGGGTGACTTATCCTAAATTATTTACACTTTTTGATGGTTTTATACCTGGAGTGTGTGTGTGCGTATGCGTGTGTGTTTGTGTGCGCACACAAGTGCAAGAGTACATAATTACATATGCATTTGGCTTGTGCAAATGTGAATTGTATTATTTTAATGTGGAAATTAGGTTTGCTATATGAAAGCAATAAGCATTGTATATTTTTTACCCATAAACAACATAATATTATTTATTAATTGATATTAATTAATTTATTGATATTAATTAATTTATTGATATTAATTTATTGATATTAATCAATTTATTGATATTGATTAATTAATTGATATTAAGTGATATTTAAGGATTTTATACAAGGACAGTCATAATATCTGTGAAACGAGACCATTTTACCTTGTCATATCTGCTGTGTCTTTGACTTTTCTTACCTAACATTTTATAAGGCTTCCTATACCATTTGGAATAGAGTAGTGCCACTCTCTGGGCCAAGCATATTCAAACTAGCTCTAGATATTTTTCTTAGTATTATTTACAATGTTGATAAATATTCTCATATTTTTTTTAAAAAATCAAGGCTCAGTGTTGTATTTGTTGAGTGTTTTTTGTGTACTTGTTTAATTACTATTAAACAATAATTAAATTATTATTAAATTATTTATTATTAAATTAATTATTAAGTATGATATTTCCTTCTTTAATACTTGTGGGTTTCATTTGGTGTCTCACAAAACTTGGTATGGGTTGGAGGACTGGCAGCAAGTAAATCTGTAGTAGATTTTATGTTTATCTAGTTCAGACTTACTTACTTACTGTTTGCTGAATAAACATGTCCAAAAGCTAAAAGTTCTTGCTATTGTTCCTGTAAGGTTTTGCTTGGGGTTTCTCTTAAATAAGATCTTCAACTGGTATAGGAACCTATATGAATGTGTGGAAGTAGGAAAAATTCTATATTCCTATCATTAGATCTCAAGTTTTGTGTTTTCCCAGGACTATATAGTCCTGAAGTTGGTCTACTAACTATATATAACTAACTATATAGTTACTGAAGTTGATTGTTTGTCTTCCTGGCAATCATTAGGCTCTCTGACAAAGTTCTAGTTATTTACGGACTGTTAAAGTACTTTTTCTGAAAACAAATCTTGTTAAGAACTGTAACATATTCTGTGAATATTTTAACTCTTAGAAAATATGCCTGCCATAGAAAGGTAGTTTTTCTGAATGATAAATTAGTAGAATTCCTGCAGATAAGCTTAGGAAAGTGTTTAGACTTCCCTTAGGCTTGGTTTTTCAATTTGTTTGTTTGTTTAGTTGTTGGTTTGGTTTGGTTTTGGTTTTTCCAAGACAGGGTTTCTCTGTAGCCTTGGCTATCCTGTAACTCCCTCTGAAGACCAGGCTATCCTTAAGTTCAGGGATCCACCTGCTTCAGCCTACCTAGTGCTGGAAGTAAGGTGTATGCCACCACGCCTGGCTGACTTCTTTACACTGAGAGCATTCAGCAGTGACTTGAAACCATCTTTAATCTAGTTTTTGCTCTTGCTCTATTACATTGGGATCTTAAGTATCTGCCAGTGCTTCTCCATGTAGGAAGAAATTGTTTACCTTGTTACCTTAGTACTCTTGCACTAACAGTTGTTTTCAGTGTATTCGCATTTTCTTTCTTTTTTTGTTGTTTATTATTGAGGTTATAATTTTATTACATTTCTCCGTTTCCTCCCTCCAAAGCCTCCCATATACCTTTTCCAACCCTCCTTCAAATTCATGCCCTCTTTTGCTTTTTCACTAATTGTTAGTACATACATGTATGTTCCTAAATATGGCCTGTTGGGTCCATAAAATGTTACTTGTATTTATGTTTTTAGGGCTAACCATTTGGCACTGGATGACCATTTAGTATGCTCCTACCTGGGGAAGACTACTATCTTTGTTAGGGTTACAGTGATGAGACACCATAACCAAGGCAGTACTTTAAAAAGAAAGCATTTAATTGGGGGCTTCCTTACAGTCTCAGAGATTTACCCCATTTTTATCATGGCAGTGAGCAATGCGCATCCATGGCTCTGGAACAGTAGCTAAGCACTACATAATAATCCACAGGCTAAGAAGGAGAGGGAGGGAGGGAGGGAGGGAGGGAGGGAGGGAGGGAGGGAAGGAGAGAGAGAGAGAGAGAGAGAGGAAGAGGAAGAGAGAAAGGAAGAAGAAGAGGAGGAGGAGGAGAAGGAGAAGAAGAAGAGAGGAAGAGAGCAGCAAGAGAGCGAGCGAGATGCCTGACCTGGGCTTTTGAAACCTCAGAGCCAACCCACTCAGTGACAGATTTCCTTTAACAAGGCCACACCTATATGAGTTTATAGGGCCATTTTTATTCAAACCACTGTAATCATCTCTCCCACTGGCAACTAGTTAACTTTATAGTTAACTAGTACAGTTAACTATATTTCTTTGTGTAGTGTTGAGGCCTTGTGGGCCTTTCCCAGTCCAGTTTGGAATGTCCATTGGTGTCATCCTAATTTGGTTTCCGTTTGGACAGTCATGTTGGTTAGATTTTATGGTTATAGCTTCTGGTGTTACTAGGAGACAGTTTTACAGCAAATTCCCTCATAGTTTGGATCTTACAATCTTTCCACCTCTCTTAGGTTCCTGGAATATTTTGTATGTGTATTCATTGGAACTGGGCTTCACAACTCTGCATTTTAATTGGTTATGATTTTCTATAGTTGTTTTCTCCAGATGATTCAAGGAGAAATTTTGTGGGGCAATGGACCATGTCACCAGACAGAAGAAACTGGCAAGTTTGAGAATGGCAGGAGTTTGAACTGGCTCCCAACCAGGTTCCTGTACTAGAGCACGTGACCACTACACCCCACTAAGAGGACCATGACAACTGCTCATGGAGCATAAAAATCTCTCCATACTAATGAGGTATCTAGATTGGCCCCTCCATACATTTGACACTTCACTTCGAGCCAAGCCAATTCCACCCCAGTCCTGGGCTAATCGTAGGCTGCAATCTGGGTACACAGGCTTAATGAGTTGTGAAAACTATGCTTATCTTTGGGAATAAAAACAAGTGTTTAAATTGTTAGGGATTCTGTTGCTGTGGTGGTTTGAATATACTTGGCCAGGAAGTGGTACTGTTAGGAGGTGTGGCCTTGTTGGAGGAAGTATATCACTATGGGGGTGGGGGCTTTGAGCCTTCTCCTAGCTGCTTGGAAGACAGTGTTCTCCTGCATGTAGTCAGATCAAGATGTAGAACTCTCAGCTTCTCCCATGCCATGCCAGCATGAATGCTGCCATGCTCCCTTCTTGATAATAATGGACGGAATCACTGACTGAACCTGTAAGCCAGCCCCAATTAAATGTTGTTCTTTATAAGAATTGCCTTGGTCATGGTGCTTCTTTTTAGCAATAAAAACTAACTAAGACAGCTGGTTTATTAAATTAGTGATTATATATTCTCCTCTAATAACTATGATTTCACTATTTCTGCATAGTTGCTAGGTTTCTAGTAATAGGAGTGGTTTCCCTTTTGTTGAGTAAGTCTTAAGTCTGTTTAGAGAGCTAGTTAGATGATAACCACCAAAATATGTGTGACACTTCTGCACGTGTAGAGTTATTAGGCCGTGCTGGTCATTGACACAGTTCATAGGTGTCATAGCTGGGTAGAACTGTTGGTTGTTCCCTCCTTTGGAATCTTGCATGGCACCTTCTGGTACTATGAATGCTAGTCGCCATGGAAAGGGTATTCAGGTCATTTCAAGCTCAGAGCTCTCTGGGCCCTGTTTCTTCATCAGGGCCTTCTGCCTCTTGGTGTCACCAAGAAAAACAACAGTAGGATGTTTGTTTTGGGAATCTCCTAGAAGGCCCTGGCTGATAATTCAAAATATGATTTTTCGTGTTTGCTGTTGGGGTTTTCATTAGATGGTCTTTGGCTCTTGGGAGTACTATCAGCACAGTTAAATTTTAACCGAACAAGTGAAAGAGTTGTGTAGTAAGACACTGATGAAAGAAATTGAAGAAGAAAGACACCAGAATATCAAAGGATCTTCATACTCATAGATTGTTAAGAGATTATGATAGTGAAAATTGCTATTCTACCTAAAGCCATCTACAGATTCAACACAATCCTCATCCAAATTCCAACACAATTCTTCACAGAAATTGAATTAACAATTTTCTGCCTCATATGGAAGTGCATACAGGATAGTCAAAACAATCCTGAATTTAAAAAAAAACAACAACAAATGCTGGCGGTATCATCATCGCAGATTGCAGGTAGTACAAACAGTGTAGTATTGGCATGAAAGCAGATACATTGACCAGTGAAGTCAAATTTAAGACCCACATCTCAGTACAAACAACTATAGACAACTTATTATTTTTAACAAAGAAGCTAATAATACAACACTGGAATAATACAACGTTGGAGAAAACACAGCATGCGTGCTGATCAAACTTTATGGCTGAATGTAGAATAATGCAAATAGATCCATATTTATCAACACACACAGAACTCAAACCCAAATGGATCAAGGACCCCAGCATAAGATCAAACAATCTAATTCTGATATAAGAGAAAGTGAGAAGAGGCTTAAATTTATAGGCACAGGGATTGACTTTCTGAGCAGGATACCAGTAATATTAGCACAAGTGCTAAGACTAATACACTATCCCTAAGTGTTCAGTAGAACTACATCTTGGCAACAACCTACAGTTGTCTAATTGGACTTAGGACATGAATTATTTTAGCTTGTTTCATTCACTGAAAACTTTTCTTTCTACTTCAACTAGGTAGTTGCGGTGGTTACAGTATATAAGATGACATTGATAGTCTTTTCTTGTGGCTTTAAAAGTTTCCATTGATAAATCAGCTATTATTGTAGTATATTTCCATCATAGTTAACTTGTAGTTGTTTTGATTTGTTTGTTTGTTTCTTATTGCTTCCAGTATCCTCTCTCCTGCTTATTTAATGTTTTAACCATAATATGAGATAGGGACCTATTTTCTAGTATTATTTGGTGTTCTGTATACTCTTGTGTCTGTATATCTTTCCTTAATTTGGGAGAATTTTCTAATCTCTTTTGTTTGTGTTTTAACCTGATGTATTCTACTTATTTTGAGTTCTTTTCTTTCATCTATGTCTGCAATTTAAGATTAGATCTTTTCATGATGTTCCACTGTTCTTGTATGATGTCACCATTCCCCAATCCCCTCATTTTCTTTGCTGGAATCGTCCAAGTCTTAATTTGGTTCTGATATTAGGTGTTTTTTTCTGTTCTAGTCTACTAGAAAGACTTTCCCTGGGTTTCCTATTTGGCTATTAAGTTTTTCAGTTCCATCCTAATTTAAATTTGTGCTGTCTTCAATATGTCTTTCTCTTTGCTGAATTCCTGAGTTGTCTTTGTCATTTCATTCACCCATATACCGTGCTTTCTTGAACTAAGATATTAATTAAATGTTAGTGTATAGGTTGTGTGATGTTCTTGAATAGAACAAAAGATGGAAGATGTCCTATAAAGAATGATTCCAGTAGATGGATGGGTAAGGGAAACATTTTGTATGAAAGAAAAGTATTTGAGTTGTACATTTATGGAGAAGGGGAACGGGGGAATAATCAGGAGAGCCATATCAATGAGAATGCCAAATAAGCTTGTTCATGAGCAAATGAAAGTAGTTGTAGGTTTTTCATTTGAAATTTTTAGACATTTTTTTATTTAAGAACTTGTATTTGACTCTATAAATGCATGTTTAAATTATCTTATAAAGCAGATAGTGTTTATTCACCCTATTTTTATTTTTTTATTTTTAGGATTTGAGTTAATCAAAATGAGCAATCGTAAAACCAAGAATACCATACATGCAGAGTGTCTTTCACAGGTTAGTCTGTATGATCCTTAATCTAAAAGCCTGTTCTTTAATCTCAAAAGCTTGCTAAAGGTGATTAGAAAAATGATCATTCTTTTAATCCGATTGTTTTTCTTTAGCACTTTTTTAGGGGAGATGTCTTAACAAGTTCAATGGGTAGAAAAAGCTCTCTAAATTATAAAATTAAATGTGAAGTGATACATTGTGTTTTTACTGTTGAAGTTACTGAAGGCTTCTGTTCCATTAAGTTCTTGATCTCTGGAGGTGTTGTGTAACCTCATCCTTTGTTTTTGGATAGTTGAATCCTAACTTTTACTATATCTTTCTAAAATAGTCTGGTTTAAATTTAGTTAAATATTCACATACAAGATTTGCACAGCTTCTGTTAAATATATTCTTAAGTGTTTTTATTTTATATGCTTTAGTATGTGAAACTATTTTCCTAAATTCATCTTTGTTTAGGTCATAGTTTATAGAACTATAGTTAATACTAGTATAATATAGTCTCACTGAACTCATTAGTTATTGTTTTTTAGTTTAGTTTGGAATGTTTTATGTTCAATGTTGTTTCGTCTCTAGATAGAAATTTTATTTTCTCCTTTCAGTTTGAATGGGCTCTTTCTCTCTCTCTCTTTCTTTCCTTCCTTCTTTCTTTCTTATTTTTCTTTAATGAGAGCTATGGCAGTGGAAAGGGCAGTACTAGGAATATGCCCAGAGGGTTGAGCATGCTAGTGTGCTAGAAAAGTACTATTCTGAGCTACAAGCTTCTGATGGCAAAAGGAAGACAGTCTTTCAACATACTTTGCTGATACCTTTTACCAATTTGAGCAAGTCTTTTTATATTCTTAGTTTGTTGAGCATTTTTATCTTAAGCATGCTAAGTGTGTATGTATGTGTGTTTTCCATATGAAGTCTATAATAGGGAATTACCATGTTAATTCTACCCTAACATGGATCTGCATTGACCTCAGCCATATTTACTTTTGAAAAGCAATGTTAAATTTGAAAGATTTAAAACACCTTTTTTTCCCTTAAATATATGTATATATGTTAGATATGTATCTGCAGGCCAATAATGGCTGCTAAGTATCCTTCTCTGTCATTATACAAGATATTATTAAATGGGGTCTCTTGTTGGACATAGATCTTGTCAATTGGCTAAACTGACTGAACAGCAACCTCCATAGTCTCTTATCCACTTTGCAGGTCTGGAGTTACAGGCATGAACTTGCTGTGCATGGCATTTTATATAGGTGTTGAGAATTTGAACTTAGCTTCAGCACAGCAAACAATTTATCAACTGAGCTATCTGTTCAACCTTGACCTCATTTTTCTTTTTTAAGAAAAATTACTGCTTAAAAAATAAGATCTTTTTTTTGTATGTGGAATGAACAGTTCTTCCAATAGTTCTTTCAATTAATATTATGTTAACTTTGTGGTTGGATATAATTCTTTAGATGTCTAATAATCTATTTTAATGATTAATGGGAATCAATTCCCATGATAATTACCTATATAATTCCTATATTATATTACAGATAATACTACTTTAATGGGAATTACCTATGTAATTCCTGTATTATATTACAGATAATGCAGCTTTAATCTTCAAAATAGGCCTGACGCAAAAGTGTTACTGCTCTATTATTTAGGTGTTTAGACCTGGAAAAGACTCGATCTTTTATTGTTGACTTGAATGACTCCTTTGGCACTAATCCCATTATTTGTGCTTCATCTAAAATATAATAAACATGAATCATTTACTTTATCCTTTCATACGTGTTTAAAACCTGCCTCACTATATCATCGTTGACACTTTTAGACTCTTGACAGCTGTTAGTCTAGGAGAAGCAAATAATCCTGCAGTCTTTATTCCAGCACCTTTGTTCAAATCTTAGACAGCTACCTGAGGATTGTCCCTGAATGATTACTGTATTAGTACCAGATGCAGAAAAAGAAGTAATAGGTTTAAGTTTTTTCTTTTTTAAATTTATTTTTGGAGTTAAAGAACAGAAACCAGGGCTGAAGATGGAACTACATTCCTGGGTCTGATTCCCTACTTTATAGATTAGTTAAATGTCATTTCTTTCACATAGTTAAATACTGGCTTGTAGGTTGAACTAGTATTGTTTTGTAGTTTGTTATTTGAATTTATATTTCTGCCTTTTTTGCAGTGTCTTTTCAGCCATGAATGATACTTTTGTAGTTTTTCTGTGCTCAGAATCTAATGGATACTTGATACTACATAAGTCTCCAAGCTTAGTTTTCTGTAGAATTCTGACTTTTAGGCTAGGTCCAGATTGATTGTGATTAAGCTAAGACATTTTTGTTGTCTTAGTCTCTAGAGAAACCATTGCCTGGGTGTTTGCACTGCACTGTTGCATTAGATTGCATTGCCTGTGTGATTGCACTGCATTGTTGCATAGATTGCATTGCCTGTGCATTGATACAGAGATAAATGAAGAATCTAGTTTTATAACTCAGAAAAACAGTGCCCAAACTGTTAGTATTTAATTCCTGGCTGCTACAGATAAACTTTCTCATTCATTTTTAATACATGTGTAATATTGTTATTATTACATTTGTTCATCTTATGTTTACCAGGTACAAAGAATTTTACGTGAAAGATTTTGTCATCACAGTCCACATAGCAACCTGTTTGGAGTGCAAGTACAATACAAGTAAGTCTAACTATCAGCTCCTCTATTATAAATTCATTTCATTTGCTCTCCAAGTTTTGTAAAAGGCTAGTCATACACAAACTTTATCTGAAGTTGTTTTACATATAGAAACTGAATATTGAACATGAACACATATAAGTACTTAATGTCTTACTATGTTATTAACTAGGACATATGGTCCCTAATACTTCTTTTGTGTCAATTATCTGCTATTATTGAAAGAATTCTGACATTCTTGTACTTCACACCTAGTACCTAGTTCAGGTGATGATGACCAAAGTACGAGCAAAAATAATTCTCTCTAAGCCCAGAGGACCTAAAAGTTACCTTAATTGTCTGTTATCTTCTCCCACTATGAAACCAAATGAATTCCACTTTCCTGGATTTCCTCTTCTGGCCTCTAGAGAATCTCCATTGGACAATATTCTTTTCTCTGTATTTTTCTATATTCAGGAAAATTTAGATCCTTTGAACTAGAGAGCCAAAAGGATAGAGTTAATATTTGCTTTCAAATTTAGCCTTTTAAAGGTATGACCCAATAAATTATTACACCTTATTTATTTTTTCTGCCTTTCCATATCATTTTAGGCATTTGATTGAGCTACTCAAAAGAACTGCTATCTATGGAGAAAGTAATTCTGTGCTCATTGTTGGACCACGAGGATCAGGAAAGACTATGGTAAAAGACTTGTTTCTCATCTCATCATTACTTTAATAGACGTTTGAAGTTTTTATATCATATGACACTAAAAATGTTTTTCATTTCATTATATTGCAACATTTTTTGTTTTCTGTTCCTTTTAAATGACTAAAAACCATGCAGGTATCCTACAAAGTTAAGTTGTGATATGGGAGTTGATCATGCTTTTTGTTTAAAATTGCATGAATTTTGCTTAAATTTTGTTTTGTGAGGAAAATCCTGGAATAAGATATTCTTTAGTTTTTCTTTTCTTTTTGCTGTATTTAGATTATGCAAATGGCTAAGCTACACAGAAGTCTCAGATGCCTGTGGCTTACTAGGACATTTTCTGTTCCTTTGTACTGTCTGTCATAACAGTAATGGACAAATCAAAGTAAGTCTGTGTAGATGAGTTCAATGGGAGAGTGCTCAGACTCCTGATACACTTAATGAAAGTTTTACTAATGTCTATTCTTTAAAGGATTTGAAATGTTTTCTAATGCATGACTCATGAATTGAAACAGAAAATGGCTCCCAAATAAAGTATAAGTGTCAGTGAAATACAACAGATAGGAGGCAGCACACAATGCTTTTTTTTAAAAATATTTGAAAGTAGTGTTTTTAGCGTGAAAGTTGGTATGAGTCACAGATGTTCTCTGTGGTAGAGTTGACTTGATCCAAAGATAGGAAAGTACCATCTTGCCCCTTACGGTTGCTTTTATTGTTTTTTCTCAGCTGAGCTACTGCAATAGTCAGACAGTTAGTTGTACTGTACCAGAGAGTTAGTTTTTTTTAAGAGAATCTAGATCAAGAGTATCTGTGATCTAAAGTAGAATTCCGTGTCCTTAAAATCCACACAGCTATACCAAAGTTAGTTTCTATGTTTACTATCCTTTTTTGAAATCTGTCTACTCTCTTTACTTATATGTACATTTAACATCTGTTTTCCTGGACCATTTTTGATTTGAATAGAAGTGTTTTACATTTCCCTTTGTCTTCCTCATTTACAAATTTTATAATATAATAATACCTTCTGAGTATAAGTACATTTGCATAGTATTATTGGTAATCTTATAATTGCATGTAACCTTTCACTAACTTTCCTATTGTTTAGTGGAGGACAAACCTTTTACAACTATTTAGGTTTATTTTCTGTAGCTTTTAGGTGCTTTCAATGACACCTGGTAGAGAAATGTTACTGGATAGTAAAATATACTGAACTATAAAGAGCATAAAAGATAATAGTTTAATCAGTAATATAGAGAAAGCTTTAGGATTGCTTCCAAAGTTTAGGTAAATTGTTAAGATTTGCCATTAGACTTAGACATAGTGGGTTATATATTTTTAAACCTTTTAGCTATAGAGTGATTTATTTGTTTATATTTGTTCTCAGCATTTATGATTTTGAAAAATAATAGCTTCATTTTATCTTTTCCATATTAATCATTTTATATATTTTTATATTTAGTTATTAAATCATGCTTTGAAAGAATTCATGGAAATAGGAGAAGTAAGTGAAAATGTGTTGCAAGTTCACTTAAATGGTGAGTGTATCATTATTTTTCCATTAAGAATCAATGTAAACTACTCTGGTTTGCATATGATGATAACAAATTCATTGTGTTTTAAGTCTGTATAAATATTATATATTAAAAACTGTATGCCAGTTTAATGGCTTTTAGAAAATAAAGGAACGTATATAAGGTAAAAATGTATATTTTCAAATAATTTTTTTCTTAAATAGTGTCATCTCCAAGGAATGATTCTTTGACTACCATATTTTTAGAAGAAGTAACATAAACTAGCAGACTGATTATATTCTTTCTAATTAAATTTTTAAAAGCATTAGAAAATGTATTTATTTGGAAAATTATCATAAATACTTGCTTCATTTTATTTAGTCTCTATTAATTATACTGTTTTAGGACTGCTGCAGACAAACGAAAAAATTGCTCTGAAAGAGATCACAAGACAATTAAATCTAGAAAATGTAGTTGGAGATAAAGTTTTTGTAAGTATCATTTTAGATATTTTATTTCTGGAAGGCTAGGAGAATCGTTTTAGAAAGTTATATATACACACATACCTACATATTAGAAATTGATGTAAGATTTTTCTTAGGAAAAGATTTAATGTATGAGGATATATTTAATCATCAAGCTTTTATTTTGGTGGGTTTGATGTATTTTATGTTTTATTTGTTTAAGTAAAAGTTCTTTTTAAATCATGGCTTGTGAAGTAGCATGAGCATATTAGGTAATATTCTGAATTTAAAAACAGTGTAGAGGGTTGGCTCATTTGTTGCTATGATTTGATTCCCTGGTGATAATATTAGGCTCTCGGGTCCATGAATGTCTCTCAATATCAGATTCTTTACTAAGTAGACCTATTTTTTGTATTTCACAAGATTATTCTAAACAAGAGAAATAAACTGCCTCTTGATTAACCACTCTGCTGGAGGCTAATGTGCTGGATGGATATCTATTATTTCATGTCCATCAGTTACAGTATGCTGAAGTCTTAAAGCACTGATAGTGCTTCAGAATGATTTGAAGTGTTTGAAATGTCTCATTAGACTGTTTACAGTTAACATACATGACCTAAGGAGAACATGAGTAATCACTGTCCTACTCTACTATCTAGAGACTCCATATACAAATGAGATGCACATATCCCGAGTCCATTTTCTGTCCACTGCTGTTCCAGCAGTGCTGTCTTACAACTCTTTGCTCTGGCTACAGTGATCTGAACACAGCTATGCGCACTTCTAGTATCTAGGAATGCTTTACGTTAGCAGCGAAAGGTTGAACCAACCATATTTTCTCCTTTCCTGCTCTACAAACTGTTGGGAAATAAAGTCAGAATGTCCTTTTTATAAATACTATGTTCAACAAGAATTCCTATTAAACTTTTAATTTCCAAATTATCTGGAGAGTTAATTCTAATGTTACTAAATGGATATATTGGTACTATATTTGTATATATTAATGAAAGAGACAATTCTATTACAATCTCATTCTAATCATGGCTATTGTGGTTATCATGACAGTCAATCCTTCGTATATTTAGGTCCTATAACTGTATATGCAACCAATAACAAACTGAAGATATTTAAAGGAAAAAAATTGCATTTATGTTAAAATTGTACAAACTTTGTATTTTGTTGTTATAGTTTTGAATAATCTATTAGAAGAGCTAATAAATAATAGCTAGATAATGTTTTTAGGTTGCTTTCTGTTTCTGTAATAAATACATTAATCAAAACTAGTCTGGGGTTAATTATCTGGCTGCTTCCAGATTACAGGAACTCAAGCAGGAGCAGGGGTTGAAATCATGGAGGAACTCTGCTTATTTGCTTGCTCAGCTACCTTTCTTATACAGTTCAGGCCCATCTGCCCAGGATTACTACTGCTCACTATGAGCTGACCCCCTTATATAAATTAGCAGTCAAGAAAGTGCTTTACAAACTTGTTATGGGCCAGTCTGATGAAAGCAGTTCTTCAGTCAAGATTTTCTCTTCCTGCATCTGTATAGATTTTGGTCAAATAGGCAAAGACTAAATATGACTAAAATAGGCATAAACTAAATATGAGTGTACATAGTATTACTCTCTATTAAGGTATTGAGAGTAATATATAGGTAGTGGACTATGGTGTGCAATTCATTTGTAAACACTGTGTTATTTCATTTAGCAGGATTGATGAGTTACAGATTTTGTTATTCTTGTGTATGAAAAGGGGTCCCAGAGTCAATCCTCCATAATAACGAGATGGCTGTTAAAAGATTATTAGCGTATAGTCTCCCTTTTTTTTTTTTTTTTTTTTTTTTTTTTTTTTGGAGATTAGGTCTTTAAGGTGTAAAGACTAATTGGTTTGCCTGAGCTCATAGGTTTGTGAAGTCTGGACATGAAGAACGAAAGTCACTTAAGCAAGAACTTACTGTGTTCATAGTCTTTGAGTAAATATATTTTATAGGTGTATCATGCAACTATGTATATCTATATATGTATATATTATATATATGCATATATAATATATACACACATATATATGCATATATATAATACATAGACATACTGCATGATGTACCTATAAAATATGTCTATGTATATACATATACTTTTTCATATATATTCATATATATTTGAATAAGTGTGTGCATACTTTATGATGAGCTATAATGAACTATTGAAAAAACCAGAAGACAAATATCTTTGATGTAACTGACTGCTGATTTTCAAATAGGTTATCTCTATGGAGGCAGTGTTAGTGACAGTAAATTGTGTTTACCCATTCTTGGTAGTAGTACTTATGTCACAGCATGAGATGATTACTGTATGTGGATGCATTTAAGTCATTATGCTGGGCTGGTGATATGACTCTGTGGGTGGACACACTTGCTAAAGCTTGACAACCTATTAAAACCCACTTAAAGGTAGAAGGAGAGCATTAACTTCTACAAATTGTCCTCCAAATGTACATTGTGCTGTACAAACACACAAAATAAGTAAGTGTAAAAAAAATAAAAATGTTTATGCAATATCAGGTTCTTTCTGGAAGAAAAAAAAACTATTATGTTTCTTTTCTCTTTTTATAGTTCTTCAAATTTAAAGTTGACTTTTTCCTTAAAATATATGATTGAGAAGGTGGATACATTCAGCAGTAAGGTGCATTTAATGCTCTTCCAGAAGAGCTGAGTTTGGTTACAAATACCTGTGTCAGGTGGTTCATAACTTTTCTAAATCTAGGTCAGGGAGCCAATACCTATGGTCTCTGCACTCAACATGCACATACCCACATGCAGACAGACATTCTCTCACAATGTTTAGGTTTTGTCCAAAAATACTTTAGATGTATTCCAAAGAAACAGATAATGTAGTAAACATAAATTCCTAAATAGGCATTCTTTTGTAGAAAATTTATGTTTAATATATTAAGCAAATTCTCCTTTTCTTTTTTTGATCTGATTTTAATCTATATTAAGGGGGTTTTTTTGGTGGTGCAAATTAATTTGACACTAGGCGGAACATGTTGTGTTTAAAGCTACAAAGTAGAATATATTTCTAATCCTCAGCTTTATTGAGAATGTAGCAATCCTCCAGAAACTACAATGTTATCTGACATTTCTATCAGTATTATCCAGAAAATATGAAACTTCACCCATATAGCATAGTACTGTCATTTTCATTGTTCCCCTTTCTCTCCTTTGGTATTTAAGTTATGGGTTATGGATAATTAATGCAGATATTCAAGTAAGTATCTATTCAATGTCTAATTTCCTAGTAAAAACGATGCATGAGTGTGGTTTTTTTGTAAATACTCTAATATGGATCCTTATTTATTTTATTAAACTCTGATCTTATCTATTTTTGTTATGCAGGGAAGCTTTGCGGAAAACCTTTCATTTCTTCTGGAAGCTTTGCAAAAAGGTACATGTTTAGGATACTTAATTTTACTTTTGTCTTCTCTGATAATTTAAATATTAAAAATTTTTGCCAAAAAATAAAAAAGAAAACAAAGAAAAATGTATGGGAACTAAACTAAATAATCTAATTAAATAATTAAGCTAATGGACACTGTAATGATTCTCAGAATATGATTTTTTTTCAGGATAAAATCAGTATCAGTGAGATGGCTCAGCATGTAATAAGCACTTGCCACACAAGCTTGATAACCTGAGCTTGCTTCTCGAGCCCAAGATGGGAGGTTGCCCTCTGACTTCCACACACTCACCATAACACACTAAAACATGTACACAAAGACATCACTCAGACACACTAATAATAAATTCAAATTTAAAAAGCTAAAATTACTTACCTGTAATCACAGCAGTTTGGAGCTCAAGATAGGAAGAAATGAGACTATGTCTCAGACATCAAGAATAAAATAATATTTTCCTGTTTTTTGGTAATTATGGTTGTCTTGAATTCTGTTATAGAAAGATACTATAGAAGTTACATGCTTTTGTTTTTATAACAAGGAAGAAATGTTTAAAAGATTATTCATGTATTTTCGTAGGTAGGTTATAATAGGTAGAATTTTAGATTAAAAAAAGTACCAGGTTGAAAAAATTATTGCATAATTATCTTTGAAACATGTTTGAGAGTACTTTTTATCCAGAATTCAAAAACAATTACAAAATTTTATCTTTTGCTAACTCTTTTTAGAATAGAGTCTGCATCAGTTTCATTTCTATAATTTTTTTTTGTTTAATTTGCCTGACTTCTTGGTGATGGCCATTCATTTGATGTTTTGACTGACTTTTATTATTTCCTGTTGATTCTTCATCCTATTTTGGTGATATTTGTCTCATACATATTTCTAGAACTTGTTGTACTTCATTGCCTTCAGTATTATTTATACTTGTTGACTAAATAGAAGTCTTAAATTTTTACATAATTCATTTTGTCTCGAAGGTATTTGTTTCTCCTTCAAAGAATATAAACTCACCAATGTTCCCATTTAATATATACACACACTTGCGTGTGTGTGTGTGTGTGTGTGTGTATTGATTGATTATTTCTGTAACAGCTGGGTTGCAATTTCCTCTTCCTCCTCTCTTTCCAGTTCTTCCCTCTCAATTCCCCTCCCCCAGATTGTCCTCTCCTCCATTTCTCTTTAGAAAAGGGCAGGTGTCCCAAGGATATCACCCAACCTTGGCTTATCAAGTTCAGAAGCTGATTCTTAAACTGCCTGCTATCCAGTGTCTACCTTCCAGATTGCTGGGATTACTTGTACATGTCAACAAAGTCAGAGATATAATTTTACATGCAGTGATTTGACGTGGAATAAACTATTTTCCCTAATGTGAATAGCCATATTATACAAATACATTTTTCTGTACTAGTTCCTAATTCTGTTTGGTTTTAGTGCTGTTGTTTGTTTGTTTTTGCAAATTTATATCTTTAAGCTCAGGTCATTTTGTTTTATTATTTGGATAAATCTCTTATTCTTTGATTGAAAGGTCTTACATAAATGTAAATTATTTATTCTTAAAGTTTTAATTATTTTTCTATTAAAATAGTTTCCATTCAAAATTTTTCATTCAGTGTATAGAGAAAATGTATTGAGGCCTACTGAACATTTCCTCCTGAATGAAACGTTAAAACTTGTATTAAAAAAGAATTATAAGTGGCTGTTTTTGTTTTATTTTGTTTTTGTTTTTTAAATTACACTTTATATTCTAGTTTGTGTTTGTAGAGAAAACTTAAATGGGAAGGTGGATCTTTCATTTCTACTAGCTAAATATGTCTCCTATGAAACAGTTTTTATTCATTAGTTACTCTTAGAGTGTCTGATAGTATTGAAAAATTAGCATTGTAATTATTAAGGAACTACATTTACATAATCATAATACTATGTTGCAAATTACTTTTCTCAATTTTTTTCATCAAACTGCTATACTCCTGTAATTAGACTGTAAACTGCTTTTCCGCAGCAAAGGCCGTCTTTGTCCTGTGGATAACTTTCTATGTATAAGTAAGCCTACATGTGTAAATGTAGCCCAGAGTAACTTACCAATGTGTGTTGACTTGAAATTTAAACTGAAGTATAACATTTTTAAAATATAAGAGAATTTGATGTAATTTTTTGTTA
This sequence comes from Arvicanthis niloticus, assembly GCF_011762505.2. Taxonomy (NCBI): domain Eukaryota; kingdom Metazoa; phylum Chordata; class Mammalia; order Rodentia; family Muridae; genus Arvicanthis; species Arvicanthis niloticus. The sequence continues at coordinate 26,146,172 of NC_047659.1, read as the reverse complement.
ATCTAAAACTCAATTTTTTTTAGGTGACCGGACTAGCAGTTGCCCAGTGATTTTCATACTGGATGAATTTGATCTTTTTGCTCATCAGAAAAACCAAACACTCCTTTATAATCTTTTTGACATTTCTCAATCTGCACAGACACCAGTAGCAGTTATTGGCCTTACATGTAGATTGGTAAGTGTGTGTAGATCAAATTCAAACTTAATTATACTGACGTAAGTCATTTAGTTGAAAGTATTTTGAAGTCTATTCTTTAGACATTAATCCTGTTTTCAGTTGAGGTAAACAAGAAAAAAATGCTACATATTCTATAAGATGATTCTAGTCCTACTAATGAAATCATGGAATAGAACTCACAAATACTAATAAGTGAAATTTCTACCCTGGCAAGTAAAAGAACAGTTATGTAATATCTGTAATATTTTATACAAAATGGCAATACATTTTACTTTTTCATACAAGATTATTTTTATAATTTGGAATAAGTTACTAAGAATATATCTATAAATTCTATAGATTTTTATCAACAATAGAATGAATTCTTGCTGTGACATAGATTTTAAAATGGTTTCACCTAAATTCTAAGTAATAAAAATTTTAGACACCTACATGAGTCTTTTTGTGTTTAACTTTTTTTGTTTTGTTTTTGTCCAATCCTGAGAACTGAACCTAAGACATCACACATAGTAGGCAAGTACTTTTCCCACTGAACTGTAGTCACTATTGTGATAGAGAAGTTCACTCTACTCAGACTGTCCTTTAACTTACTGTGAATCTCAGAAAGATCTTGTTATACTTTATATGCTTTGAGGTCATTCTTTTGCATTTATTTATCATTGATACTCTGTATTTATCTTTCCCCCAAACTAGAAGCTATCACCAGGCTAAAAGAAACACTTCTTTCTTTAAAGAACGGGATAGGGAAGTGGGGCTGAGCAGAACACTTAGTGATATAAGACCTGCTGGTCAAATGTTAAGACAAAGTTCAAATCCCCAGAATATACTTATTTACCTGAAGGGCATGGGTATAATAGCCCACTTGCAATTCCAGTACTTTAAGGTCTACAATGTATCTCTGGAGCAAGCTATCTGACCAAACGAGCCTAATTGGTAGATTTGTGGGTTAAATTGAGAAACTCTGCCTCAATGAACAAGAAAGATGGAAAGCCATGATGAATACTCCTGAGTTCAGACTCAGGCCTCCACACATACATACACACCCAATATATGCAAAGCATGCCACCACATACACATAAGAAAATAGCATGAAGATTTGATTTCAAACTTAAACACTCATAGATTTGGGCCACTGTAAACCAAGCACTGGGAAGGTGGAAACAGGAGAATGTCTCTGCCTTCTTAGCCAGCCTATCTAGCTAAATAAGTGAGCCTTAGGTTCAGTGAGAGTCTTGCTGTTTCTGTCTTTTTTGTATGTATTTGTAATAGGTATGTCCACATGCATGTATGTGGACTACAGAATAACTTGTAGGAGTCACTTCTCAGTCGACCGTGTGAGTCCTGGGTATTAAGTGCCTTTTACTACTGAGCTGGATCGCTGTCCCTGAGGAACTCTGTCTTAAAAACTAAACTGGAGAGCAGTTGAGGATAACATTCAGTCTAAGCCTCTGGTCCCTCACACACACACTCCATATACAAACATTCATAAGTAGCTTATGCATATGTGTCTAATTCTGTACTTCTATTATGTCGAATCATGATCCTATATTTACGGAAGCATATATAGAAAAACCAAAGCATAGGTATAAATAGTTGCTATGTCAGCAAGAAACCCCCCTTTGTAAAAATTTTCCTTTAGTATTTGCTTTTGCTTTCTTGTCCCTGTAGCCTTTTATTTTTAACTTTTGTCATTACTGACTACCACCAGAGCAGCTTCTATGTTCCCTCTTTTCTCTATTCTCAGATGCAAGAGTTTTTTTTTTTTCCTTTACTTATTTGGAAGGTACATGCCATAGTGGACATTTGACTACCCGATGACACCTTGGAGGAGTTGGATCTCTCTCTTTCTAACGCGTGGGCTCCAGGGATTGAATACAAGTCCTCAGCCTTGACTTCAGGGGCCTTTTCACTCTTAGAGGTCTTCCCAGGACCCAAGTACAGTTTCTTAATCTTTGACTAGAGTTTGCTTTATTAATCATTGCCTTTTCACTACTTCTTTATACTAGTAACTTAAAACTTCTCTTTAGTAGAAAATAAATGAGCGTGTATACAAAATTTAGATCTTTGAGTCTTATCACTATAATTCAACTGTTGTTCACTATGAAACTATTAAAAATGTTTTAGGAAAACATTTGTTTTTCTCTCTTGAATCCACACCACTATAAGTCTTTGCTGTTTTACTTCCTAAATAAACTATGATTACTTAAATTTTTCATGTGTATCAGGGCTTATTAACCTTTTTGCTTGTTTTATATTATAAAGATCATTCAAGTAAAATAATACATTTTCTGGAGCCACTATCTTTTTAGAAAAGAATATTTTATTGTTGAAAATACCAATACTTGTTGGAGGTAGTGGTATAATTAGGCTGGCTCTCCTGCATTTATTGTGTAATTTTAGTAATTATCACAAAATGATCTAAATTGTATCTGTCTTTCCTATAAAATATTGAGGTAAAACAATAAGCTTCATCTCATAATTATGTTTTTCCATTTATTTTAAGAAGATGAGAACTTCTTATAGTTTATTTTCATGTAATTACACTTTAAAACTAAACAATAATTGGATGGAGAAATGGTTCAGCCATTAAGAGCACTTGTTCTCATTGGAAAGGATGAGAATTCAGTTCTCAGTACTGGTTCCTTCCACAGATCAAATTAGCTTAATACTATTTGTAGTTCAGCAAATAGAGTTTGCTGTGTTATATATCGTATTCTTGAGGCTCTTAAAACAAAATCATGAAAGATCTCTGAATTTTTGTTAATGGTATTAAGTCTTGTTGCATTTTGTTACCTCAAATTTTTATGTGATTTTTTATTTTTTATAGGCTATGCAGAATACCATACTGGTGTGCTTAATGTCACTGACAGTCTCTGTTTAGGAACAGTAACTTTTTGAATATCCCTAGTAGGTTTGGGAATGTTAGCACTTGATAATGGGGCTAGAATGCAGTCAGGAGATACTGGTGCCTAGAAAGGAGTTATTTAGTTCAGTAGTTATCAGTTTGTGGGTGGCAACCTGTTTAGGGTTTGAACAGCACTTCCTCAGGGATCAAAGTGCTGAGACTTCCTGCATGTCAGATATTTGTATTATAATTCATAACAGTAGCAAAATTACAGTTAGGAAGTAGCAATGAAAATAATTTTATGGTTGGAGTTTCATCACAACATGAGGAACTGTATTAAAGCATCACTGCATCAGTAAGCTTGAGAACCACGGACTCAGTTCCCCTCCAATTATACTCCATTGTAGATTATAAATGTTACTAGTTACAAGCTGTAGTCCGCTTATTCTCTAACATCCTTTTTGTCAACATGCATTTTATATGGATTTCATTTTTGTTTTCAAGGATATTTTGGAACTCTTAGAAAAGAGAGTGAAGTCAAGATTCTCTCACCGGCAGATACATTTAATGAATTCATTTGATTTTCCACAATATTTGAAAATATTTAAAGAACAATTATCTCTACCTGCAGAATTCCCAGATAAGGTTTTTGCTGAGAGATGGAATGAGAATGTTCACGTAAGTTAAAGGCAGAATCACAAAGCAATGTATATCTTTACGTATTACTAAGGGAACACAAATTATAAACTTCTTATTTAAGAATAATAGAGTATCTTGTCTTCTAAAATATCTCTTCAGAAGAACTTCAGGTTAAGCCTTAAAATTCTTGTCAGTAATTGAAGTTTTTATCCATACCTGGTTTACATTTTAGATAAATTTTTAGTGAATTTGCATAGTTTAAATTTTCTGTATTTCTGTATTTTGGCAAGAAACCACATTAATATTTCATATTTATTTCTATATATGTTTTTATTTTCAGTTCTCATAAACGAGTTTTGTTTATTAGCTGATCGTTGACTCTTAGCATTAGTTTATTAAGAGACTGCTTAGGCTGTGGTGCCTCTCTTATGTATATTAGGCAAGCAGACAACTACACCTTACTTGCAAACTAAATTTTGTTTAACACAGGTTCAATGGTTAGATATAATTTCTTTCTATATTTAACTTTGTTCTGATTCATAATTGCCCACCTGTAATTATTGCTGTAAAAAATACATAGGAAAACCTATTTGTATGTATTGTATTAGTCACTGTTATATTGATGTGAAAAGACACCATGAGCAAGGCAACTTTTTCAAAGAAACTATTTAATTGGAGGCTATATTACTGTTTCAGAGACATATTCTATTATCATTACAGCAGGGAGTGTGTACACAAGCATGCATGGTGCTAGAGAAGTAGCTGTGAGCTACATCCTGATCCACAAGCAGAGTCCGAGAGAGAAACTGAGCCTGTCAGGGGCTTGTGCAATCTCACAGCCCGCTCACTCCCAGTGACACACTTCTTCCACCAAGGCCACATCTCCTAATCTTTCTAATCCTTTCATACAGTTCCATTTCTTGGTGACTAAACAGTCAAATATGTGAGCCTATAAGAACCATTCTTATTCATACCATTACAAAAGTTCCACCTCGTTAAACTAACTAATCTAGATAATCCTTTACAGGAATATACCAGAGCTTATCCTAATCTAGATAATTTCTCATTAACAAGTCAACAGTCAATATTATCCATCACAACTATTGTATATACTCTAATAGACTGTATATTAAGATGTATAGTATTCTTCATTTTAAGAGTAATTAGTTTGAGTCTTTCCTTCCACCAGACTAATCTTTCATAGAACTCAGGAGATTGTTAACTAGGCAAGTTTTCTCCAACACTGTGTCTGATTCAAGATCTCTATGGGGCATATTCCTTGTAATTGGTATTTTACGTTGTTCTTTTTCTTACTATCGTCTGGAATCTAACATCTAGGTTTCTGGCCACTTGGTTTACTTCTCAGTGCCCTCCTGGCCTTCATTCTTTTTATATAGCCCTTTAACTAATTAATAGTCTTATTCTGTCATGTTTTTGAGAGATTTGAATGCATTTGTTCCTTCACATATAAATGTCTGCTTTCCCATTGATTTTACTATTTCCATGCCTATTTATTCTCTTTTCCTATGGTGACTTTACAACCAAGGCCATCATTAATCTAACTATATATGTATTAAATCCATGGGCCCTACATTGTGAGGTGCAGCCACAAATGAAAATTAAACAATAAGATAATGACACATGTACTGCACATATATAGGTTTTTATTTGTTATTCCCTTAATAATTCAGTATAATAATGACCTAGATCTATTGTTATAATAAAACACTATGATCAAAACCAACTTGAGATGTTGAGGGTTTACATGGCTTACAGGTTAGAGTCCATCACTGGAAAGCCAAGACAGGACCCTGAAGGTAGGAAATGAAGTGAAAGCCACAAAAGAATGCTTTTTACTAGCTTTTTCAGTTTACTTCATTATACAGCCAAGGACTACCTGCTCAGACATGGTTCAACCCACAGTGGTTTAGGCCCTCCCACTTCAATCCTTAATCAAAAAAATGCACCCATAGACATGCTGACAGATAGGTTTGATTTTGACGTAGTTACTTAGTTGAGAGCCTGTTTTCCCACAAGACTTTAGATCTAGTTGCCAAAATTACTAATCTGCACAAAAAGCTACTTACATACATTTACTTTGTGTTAGGTAATATAGTATATGTAATCCAAAGACATGTAGAAATGTACATTGGTGTTAACATGCAAAATACTGTACGCAGATTACCCTATCTTCTCATATCAGAGAACAGGATTTCCCTTCGTTTTGTCTGAGGTAGTTCCTTGATTCAGTTCCTCCTATAGACACAGTAATCAATAGAGATAAAGAATGATTGAGATTTCTGTTTAAGTACTAGTGAGTCTTAGTTTAGGTGAATTTAAAAGTCTATACTATTTGATGATAGGGTGGTTCCGCTCTAGTTTTGTTATCAGCTGTCTGTCTGATTGGTCTTAAGCTTCTCAAAGTAAAGAATTTAACCAAGACACATACAGCTTAAGTGACATTTATTTAGCAAAGTAGTCCAGTCCATAGAGACAGGGACATGATGCTTCAAAAAAAAGAATGAGGTAGCAACACATTGAGTCCTCTCAGGTTTTGTGACTGTTTATGGATGACATGATCATGAGGTAGCATTACTGTCTTCCTCCTGGAAAATCATGGTGAACCAGGTGTCTCTTTAGGTTCTTTATTTCCTGTGAGCCTTTAGAAACAACCACATGCCAAGTTTTTTGAGGATGCAAATCCTTCATTAGTATGTAAAAGTTCCCTGAGACCTTAGTTTCCGATATGGTGGTAAGAGCTACTTTTACTTTCAAGGATGTTTAGCTGCAGAAAAGCATATGTCCATTGGGAAACACCTTTTTCAAGACACAGATGCAGTTTTCCTTCTTGCCCAACCGCATCTGAGCAGGGTACTGAGCTACTTAGGTACAACTGCGGTTTTTCTTGTTACCCTGGGTGTGATTCCCTGACTACCTGCTTTTAGTTTTCTTGTTGTTTTTACCAGACTTTATAGTCCCCTGCCTTAAATGGTACATGGTAGGTGATGATCTCTTTCCTTGTGGCAGTCTTGTAGCTTTAGTGATCAAAGGAGAGCTAGCACTATTCGGGCTTGGAGCTCTTGATTTCTTCTCTTCAGACAGTCATCTTGTGTTGCCTCGCATGGGTGTGTTTATAAAATATATTTAGAAAGACTGTCAGTAACATGGCCAGAGACTTTTTCCCTTATGGGTGAGTTTGTGGTGAAGGTGGCTTGAGGAGCTAGCCTCTGTGCCATTGCTGACACTGTAGTGCGCTTTTTCTTGGTTTGTTTACTTGCTTGCTTACGTTTAAGATAAACCTGTAATTTCGACAAGCCCTTTAAAAGCAATTGAAAAATAATAATAAAGTAGAAAATATATCTACTGAAAATGTAAAATTTCATTTCAAGAGACAAAAGCTTATTCCCTAAATTTAGATATTTCTGAGGTGAAAGAAGCAAACCCTGATGTTAAGCTCTAGTAGGAATAAAAACGTTTAGTTTTCTGGGGCTTTTTTTTTTTTCTTTTTGTCATTGTTTATGGAGGTTTAGTTCATTTTTTTGTTTATTGGGATTTGTTAATGTCTTTAATAATTTTTAAAAGATATTATACAATGTCTTTCAATCTTACGGTTTTTGTTTTTTGATCTTGTTTCTTTTACAACTCACCCTGTCCTATTTGTGCTACCCATATACTCGGTTGTGGGGCCATCTGCTAAAGACTGCCCAGCCTGCCAGGAACAACTGACTTTACCTCTTCTAGAACCTGTCAACTGTCCTAGACCCTCAGCCAATGCTGGGGCTCATGAGCCCCTTCCCATATCGTACTAGAATGCTAACAGGCTTGATATTGTCTGGATAGCCACAGCTGCCATTAGTTAATAAATATACCATTTCTACTCTTAGAATCTTTTCACCCCTCTTCTGAGATGGTCTCAGTTTTAATATATAGATGTCCCATTTCTGGCCAAATACTAATCAGTCACTTAGACTCTGCACTTTGACCAGTTGTGAGTTTCTCCATTAACTACCATCTTCTATATAAACTTTAAAAAGAAGTCTGAGCACTGTACCAGATAGGAATTTAGAGGGCAGTTAGATAAAGTGTCCATATAGTAGAATAGTGGAGTAGAGCGCTCCAGCCATAGGTTTGGCCATATTTACAGTACTAGGCATGTGCTTCCTGTGGAGAATCTTAAATCTAGTTCATAATTTTTGCACACTACTGCTCTGGTCCCATGGACATAGCTTGCCATGCTGGTCATTATTTTGTTACTGTTTTTGTTTCAAATTGTTTAAAGAAAAGGAACCTTTATACCAAGCAGAGGACTTTTGAAAAATTATGCCAAGTGCTGTTGCATCTTTGCTTGCTTTTGTTAAATTCATTCTTTTCATCTGTATTTACCTTCTGTTAAAAATCCCAATTCTTTAAAACTGATCCCTTGTTTCTGTATCCATTGGCATCTTAATGTATCTCAAGTTTAGTTTTACATACTTTGTATTGTATCATTGATTATCACTTCCCTCTTGAAGCTTCTTTGCTTGTGTGATGGTTAATCTTCATGTCAGTGTGACTAGTTTAGATTGCCATGGAACCATTCTTCTGCATAAGTCCATGTGGTTATTTCCAGAAAAATTTAATTACAGAGGGAAGACCTGTCCTGAATGTGGGTGTCACCATTTCATGTGCTAGAGTTCCATACCGAATGGAAAGGAAAACGTGAGCTAAGAAGTGACATTCGTCATCACCTCCTCCCTGATGCAGTGCTTTTTCACTGGCACATGCTGCTTTCAGCTCCTGTTATGGTGCCTTCCCCTCCATGGTAGATTGTACCCTTCAAAAGTAGGGCCAAAATAAACACTCTCTTAGCTGCTTTATCTTTAGGAATGTTTTCTAGATTGCTGTGGTCTCTTGTACATTCTTCCAGGCTTTAGTGTGTCTTTTTTCATTGCTCCTTTTTCTGTCTACCACTTTATAACTTCTTGACCATAGCTTACTCTGCACAAGCACTCTGCCCGGCCCCATCCCCTACCCACACCCGCAATCTTTTTTTTTTTCTTTTTTTTTTCCCCCCTTTTCAATGAAGGCTTCATCAGGCAAGTCTAGTGTAAGTGTCTGAATTCTCTCCACAGTTGTAATTGGCTCCAGTTAGGCTTTCTTTTTTCTTCCTGTCCTGTCCCTTTGCAAATGGCTGTGCTTAAAGTGCATGATGACTCCTTTTTGTTGTCACTGTGACATGATCTGTTTCAGCTCATGTTCTTAAAGCTCTTCATTTCCCCACTACATTCTTTCTGACTCCACTGTCTTCTCAAGTATTAGAACTTTTCTCTGCTGTGATTTGTGCTACATTCTGTTCATCCATCTCACTAGTTTTGATTATATAGTTTCTCCATATTAGATTGGAAATTTGGGGTCAAGCTATACTTGCATTGATTTTTGTTGTTTTTTTTTTTTTAGTGTCTCTCTGAAGATTCAACTGTGCTTGAAGTTCTACAGAAACATTTCAATGTCAACAAAAACTTGCAGTCATTACATATGCTATTGGTTTGTATTTTTAAATGTATTTTTACCTGATCTATACAAATAATTATTATCTATATTATTATAAATACATAAGTATTATACCTATTTTACATATAAAAACTATACATATTAATGAACTATCTTATGTTTTGATACATTCATACATGTATAATCTGTATTTTTAACATTTTGAAGTGCCTTGCGTTTTCACTAATAGCTAAACTATTTCTACATTTCTACTAATAGTATATAAGTCAAGAGTACTGCTTATATCTTGATTTGAAAATTTTAAACTTAAAGATGAATTTGGGGAAAAATGTCATTTACTACATTAGTTGTGCTGATATTTAAATATAATACATAGTTTACTTGATTCTTGCTTGGTTATTTTCATTGATACTCTTCTCCAACACAGATCCAGTACATATTTTAAGTATATCATACTTAAGCATCTCATTTTCCTTTGAAGCATTTCGTTGTAAATAATTTTTAAGTTTTAGGATTAGCATTTTTATTCTTACTATACAAAGATGTGATTGGATTTTGTATGTTAATTTTATGTTTTGCATTCAGTTTTGCTGAACTCTCAGACTTTTAAAAATAGTTTCTTTGGAATTTTCTATGTAGTCATACTCAGATTATCTTCTAATAGGTGTGTTTTCTTGTTCCCTTTGTAGTCCTTTTTTTTCTTTTCTTTTTTCTTCTCTCTTCTCTTTCTTATATATCGCCTTGACTTGTTGGTTCAGAGTAGTGACAGTAGACATTTTTCCTAGTTGCCAGTTTTAAGAGGAAGATATTCACGGTTTTAGTATGGTATAAATTTTATCTGTAAGGTTTTTTTGTACATGCTCATTTTCAACTTCTTTCTTATGCTTGATGTGTTGAGTTTATTATGAACCCATCTAACATTTTTGTCAGATGCTAGGTCAGTGGATATGATCATATAATTTTTCTTTAATGATTGATATGTTAGATTACATTCACTTCTTTTAAGGTGATTTGTTTACATGGTTTTGTTTATCTTTTATTTATCACTTGGTGAAGGGAGCAAGTCATGTCTGGGTGTTTAAATAATGTCAGTATTAATCAAATACTTTGTTATGAATTATAATTCATTTTATTAATAATATTTGAAATTAGTCTAGTGTTTTTAGAAAATTATACTACATGCCTTTCAGGGAGACAGTATTTCTTGGTCCTTTTGTTTCTGGTCATTTTCAATAATAGGAACAAGTAATACTGACCATTTGTTAAGTAGCATACCTGCTCTGTAACTAGTTATTTTTCTACATAATATCTAGGTATTTTATAATAATCATAATAATAAAAGGAAACCCTTATTCTTTGATATTTCTTCTTAAAAAAAAAAAATTGAAACCCGTGAGTTAAACATTTCTTTCACAGCAGGTAAATGGCAAAGCTCAGTCCCACCGTTAGGCTGTTTACGCCTATGGCACGCATCATTACATTTCTACCATGTTACCTTTACTGATTCTTATTCCCCACATCTGCTTTTACTAACAAATGTTGTCTTTCTCCAAATAAGTTTCCTATTTGTTAGTTTAATTCCCTTCTACCCATCAAAACTACAATGTCATTTTTAGCAACTTGGCAATAATGAAGTTATGGATTAAGAATCTTTAGAATCTTTAGATTAAAAATTTTCCACAGATACATAAAGATGTATAAAACAACATGTATAATATTTATTTTTTAAATATTATTTGCATTTTAAATATTATATTTATTTGCAGTCTTGTTTATCATTACACAAAATGAAAATGGCATATGTTTATCAACAGGAAATTAGGAAATGTGGGTAGTTACAAAGGAATACAATAGAAAATGAGTGAACTAGAATTGAAATCACAATGTAAATTAATTCTTATAATTTTCACTCAAAGTTCTAACACTAGATTGCATTGGTTATAGAAGGCTTGAAAAATAATTGTGTTATCTAGTAATACCTACAGTATAGAGTTTAAAGCTTATAAGAATATATTAATATAAAGATTCTTGACAGTTTTATGTGGCAAAGGGTGTAGTACAATCAAGAACAGTATCCACAGATCTATAACAGGTATATTTTATAAAATATAAAAGGGATATCATATAGATATATTATTCTGTTTGATTTTTTTAATGTAAGAAATATCTTACAATGAATAGAAAAAAAGTAGAAAAGGAAAGAGCCACAAATGGTCTGAGTTCTAACTTGTAGAAGAATGAACGTCAGCGATTTCCAGCCTCTTGTCACTAACTGTAGAGTATCTGACACACACATTTAACCTGAAGCTGTATGTTTGCTACATGTATATATATTACTACATATATCTATATAATTACTATATATATCTGCTGCATCTACAAACTCTACATTCTTGAATTCCAAATAAAAATCATTAATTGAGGGGTGAACTTAGTCCAGAAGGTGGTGCTTGCTTAAGAAGAATAAATGAAGAGGATAGTTTTAGAGGATAGTCTAAGTTTATAATTATTTTCAAAATTAGTAACTTCTACACTGAACTTACTTTTACATATTATTTGTAAAAATTTGTATAAAACATAGGTGTTCTTCTAAGGTGTGTGATAGTATTTGATTAGTAGTCTTTCAGTTTTTTTCTTATTGGACGTTTTAGAAATGTTTTTTTTTTTTTTTCTTTTGGAGAGTAATAAGATTCAAATGCAAACTAGTAGAGAGAGCAGCGTCTGAACTGAACAGTTGCTACATTTTCATGGAGCAAAGTTTTTAAGGTTATTTTTCTAGTTTCTATCTTACAAGAATAAACTATAAAATATTTTTTAAAATTGTTCTAAAATATCTCCAAAATATTCAAGTAAATAAGTACTTTTTAAAATACACCTTTCTTTAGATGCTTGCTTTAAGTCGAGTAACCGTATCACATCCATTTATGACTTCAGCAGATCTGATGGAGGCACAGCATTTGTGTAGCCTGGATTCTAAAGCAAATATTGTACATGGTGAGAAACTACTTTGTTAATCTTTCTTTTGATCCTTTGATTTTCAAAATTTAGATTTAGATGTTTTCTGAGATTATAATTAGTCTTGAGCATGGAGCTTTGAATACAGAATGCTTTATATACAACTTTGAATTGGTACTGTATTAAGTATGTTATCACTCTCACTTAAAGTGAAAGAGACTTTGTGTTCTACATCCCATACCACATGGGAATTCCAGGTAGGACTATTGTTGATATTCTCCTTGCTTACCCTAAGTGCTATTCTATTTGTTGGTACTTGCTCATTTGGGTTCACTATCCCTTTTGAAATATAAGATATATTTTAGGTTTAATTTCCAGAACTTCTCTGAATAAATGCCTCCCAAAGGCCTATGATACTTGAAATTACATGATAATCATAATATGTGCAATTTGTTGTGGGCGATATAGTATCAAACCTTTTATACTTATAACACATCCCTTTAAGTTTAGAAAAATCTGTATGTTATAGATCATCCCACCCCCAGAAAAAAAGCCTTAAAGTCCAGGAAGTTAGATGACTTACTTGTTGAAATACCTTTAAATACAGAGAAATCCTGACCTCCTCTATCCTTCAGAAGCTTGCGTTGTTTTCTGGACAGCAGTTAGTTTAGTGGCATGAACCCTTGGCTACAACTCAAGAGTCCATCTCCCTTTAATTCTAGGTCTGTCGGTCTTGGAAATCTGTCTCATAATTGCAATGAAACATTTAAATGACATATATGAAGAAGAACCCTTTAATTTTCAAATGGTGTATAATGGTGAGATGAAGTTCATCATTTTCTTCTAGATTTCTTGCCTATTCCTTATTTGAAAGTACTAATATTCTCATTGCTTACTCTGCAGAATTTCAGAAATTCATTCAAAGAAAGGCCCATTCTGTTTATAACTTTGAGAAACCTGTGGTCATGAAGGTATGGTTGACTTGTATTTTTTATCAGATCCATTGATTTTTTTTTTATTATTTACTTTATAACTTTTTGAACACTTAGGTATTATAGGAATATTTTTAGCAAAATTTTGTAAAAATGAAATGCTTCAATAATTCTGTAGATAGCCTGTTTTACAGTTTGTGAAGGTATATTGCCCTCTGCTGTCTGTTCTTAGCATTTGCCTACTGAGAAGGAACTAAAAGATGTTAAGTTTTATTTAGGGTAAGACATCAGTTTACAACTTTAAAATGATATCCTCCACTACAAAGAAAATGTAAATCACATTATATATTCTTACATTATCTAGTAGGCATAATAAAGTTGTAACAGTATAACCCAATTGATTAAAAAAAATTTCCAAATTCATGATAAACGTATTTCCTGAACTATTTTCTTTTGTGTCTTTAAAATTTGGTAGATTTATAAATAGTTATAGTAGATCCCAATTTAATGCACATTCCTTAGAAATTCATTCTTTTAAACTCATTAAATAGCTAAAAAAAAGATTTACATTTTAAAATTATATGAACTATAGTCATTTTTCTAAGTAAATTTAGTCTAAGTATTTTTACCTTACATTAATTAAATGAAAATTAAATAAAATGTAAATACAAAGCCACACAGTTTGCGATTGTCTTTGTCCAGTGTTGTTTAGACAGTGTGGTTCTGGGTTCTATATGGGAGAAAATTTTTTGTTTTGTTTTAAGCACTAGAAGCTTGATCCTTTGGTATTCCATATAGAGCATAGTGAGAATTTTGTTTTGTAGCAGTTTTTAAAAGTGAGCATTCTTTTTTTGCCAGATCAAGCTGCAGCAGTCATAGAGTCCTGAGGGTAGATTCTTCCCTTAACCACCAGTCTTGTTGTTGCAATTTTGAAAAGAGCACCTGATAGTGTTTAGAAATAATTTTTTAGGAGCTTATTTGTACATTTTAAAATAGGGTATATTTTGCATCTTGGAAATATGTTTTCAATTTTGTTCAGCTACACCTCAAGAATTTAATATTTTATCATTTTTCAAAATGGTGTCTGAGCTTTTTTCTTCCAATAAGAATTTTTATGATAAACAGACTATATTCCAGTGATACTTTTCACGGGGAACTGTAAGAATGTTCAAGAATCTACTTCAGTATGTCACTGTTTTAGTATTTCATCATAGTATAGTTTTTTTCTTAGTAGCATATGTAAACAACTATCAAGTGATGCATGAGTTGTAGATTAAGAGGAACCTAACAATGAAGAACTCCATTAAGGTAACTAAGGAAACTGGGGGTTAAACAAACATATCCCCTGCCTGACCCCAGGTCTGCCATTTTACAGGATCCTTTACTTACATGATGCACCCAATAGGCCTTCCTGTACTCTGGGGTCTTCCTTACCTGTCTTGTTTTACAACTGCTAAAGGTTTTTTTCTTTTTAAGATTTTATTTAATTTTTTATTGAAAGTAGTTATTTGCATTCAGGTATCAGTCCCTCAGATTCTTCTCACTGCCTCACCCTTCTAACACCACACATACTCATTCATATTCCCTCTCTCTCTCTCTCTCTCTCTCTCTCTCTCTCTCTCTCTCTCTCTCTCTCTCTCTCTAACAGGCAGATAGAAAAGATAAGCAAGAATAAAACAGAATGAACAAACTGACAATAGAAAGAAAGAAAGAGCCTCAGGAGAAAGCATGCACAGAGGCATACAAATAAAACCCATAAACAAAAGTGGAAGTCATAATACATAAGCCAGAGAACAGTAACAGGAGAAAATGCTAAAACAAAGCCCTATGAAGCAGACAGAAAAATAATAATAATAATAATAATACCACCTTTGGGTTCATTTTCTGTTGGCTATCTGCTACTGGGCATGGTCTGTATCCTTAAGTGTAATTTGCATACCCAGAGAGATTGGAGAACTATTTTCTACTTTGCAAGCAAGTGTTAATTGGAGGTAACTTGTTGGTTAGAGAAAGAGAGTCTACTTCCCCATCTTGAGATCCCATCTCTTTTGGACAGTGTTTTTGCTTCCTTTTTCCTTGAGCTCTGAAGGGGAGGGTTCTGATGAAAAACTTCCACTTAGGACTGAGTCTTTCAAGGGCTCTCATTCTGCACAGGTTCCAGTGGTGAGTCTCCGTATCAGTTCCCATCTGTTGCAGGAGAAACTTTACTGATGTTCACTAAGTGGTACCTACTAGTGTATAGCTGTACTTAATGTTCAATAAGGTTTTATTGAGAAAGAAAATGTATATTCTAGTAACCTATCTCATTAGCAAAACTCATCAGATTAAGGTTTTCAGATCAAAGTAATAGACAAAGGACTGGAGCTATGTAGCTCAGGTGAGTTTATGATGAGCATGAGTAAGATTTAGGTACAGTACCCATCACCCACCACTGGAAAAGTCTAAAGGGACCTGTGAGGTACAGTCTGCCTAGACACAAAACCTAGTGATTTAAGGTTTAGGTAAAATACCTCCACACCCGGCTGGGTTGGTCTATGGCATTTGCTTGTTTATGGGGACAGACAACTGTATCAAAACTCTCTCCAAATATGCAGTTTTTATGGATTTGACTAAACTTGTATCTGAGGGTGGGGTGGGGCTATTTTGTTTAGTGGTCCAAGGTAAGCACTTTATACTGCTGAGCTAAATTCCCATTCCTAAGGGTGATTTTAACTCTATTGGCAACCTTCCCATTCTTTTTTTCTCCCCTATCATGAACAAAGTTGGGAGTTTATTAAGAAAAAGATTTTAGACCTAGCCCTGGTGGTACATGCCTTTAATCCCAGTTCTTCGGAGGTAGAAGCAAGTGGATCTCTGAGTTGGACACCTAGTCTACAAATGAAGTTCCAGTAGTCAGGACTACACAAGGAAATCCTGTCTTCAAAACCTTAATGAATGGGCAAATGAGTAAAAAATTTTTATATAAATTCAGTTGTGCACAGGGTAGCGTGCACTTAGGAAAGAGGCTCTTCAAATGTGCTTTCTCTTCTTTTTCACACCTTACGAAAACCAGTAACTGTCCTCTACAAGTGTCTGTCCCCTTTAGTCTAAGCTTTGTGTTTTTTCTTGCAGGCATTTGAGCACTTACAACAATTGGAATTAATAAAACCCATGGAAAGAACTTCAGTAAATTCTCAGAGAGAATACCAGCTAGTGAAACTACTTTTGGATAATACTCAAATTATGAATGCTCTACAGAAATACTCCAACTGCCCTACAGATGTTAGGCAGTGGGCAACATCTTCACTAAGCTGGCTATGAAGATTTTAATTACATTTCTGTGAAGACCTAAAAGTACTGCTCTTTAATAAGATATGCTACTACATTGCTTTGTTTATAAATATTGTTTATGGGAAACTTGCTCTTAGTATCTTGGCTGTGTTTTGAATAATGACCATGCATGGACACAGTTTTATTAATTTAAATTACACCACAAAAGTAGCAGTTCAAAAGAATAAATTGTGCTTATTTTATGGGTGGTCCAGAAGATGATTTGATACTCTTGTAAAGTGTATGTGGTCCATTGGAAAGGTTAACTTCAACTAAGCACTTAGTTTACAGATCATAATCTTAAGCAGTCTGGAGAAATAGGAACAGAAAATACATGAGGAATGTTGGGGTTGGGCTGGTTTTCCTGAGTTGGTTCCTATAGGATCCTCCAGATCTCCAGCGTTCTAGTTCAGTAGACTAGCCCACTTGGGCTGAAGGGCTTGTGTGGAAAGAGTCCAAACAATTCAGCATTTTCTTCTCTGCTTATCACAATTGTAGGAAGCTTTTTTTTAATGTACATTCTGGGTATACTTTATTTCAGAAGGGACCAAAATTGCCATCTAACAGGTACCTTAAAGGATTTCTGGGCAGCTGCTTCCACAAATACAATATTAGCTGTTAGCTTCAAAAAACGGAATTCTCTAAGAACATGGTATGTTGGTCCGAGTCCACCTCCTAAATTCATAGACATAAATAAAACTAGCAGGTTAAAATGGTACTTAATCTCGGTGAGTTCCTTTTTTTCAAGAATATTTGATTGTATATTTAGTTATAGTAAGATTTTATAGAATACATATACCCTCTATGTGCAATTTGTAAGGTATCTGCAGAATTAAATGCTATTATTTACAGATTAGAAATCTCACCATTGTCAGGGTCCAGGATCACAGTATGGGAATGACTGGTATGACCTTGAATGCAACTTGGTTAAGTAACATTCAAGCCAGTGTTGTTAAAAACTAAAGCTTAACAACACTTTTTTTTTTTTTTACTATTTTTACAGGATACTGTAGGAAATAATTTGACTTTTAAGAAATCTTAAATACAAATTTTCTGTGCATTAATGTAGTACCTCACAGTTAAAACCTACTTTCTTCATACACAGCCTTTGCCTTTCTTATAGTAAACATGTTTAGCTTTCTATGTCTTTTTTTAATAATCAAGATAAAAATGAATCCATAGACATATATGTCCAATTTTTAAACACTTTCACCTTATAAGCTGTTCAAACTACATTATTAGATAATTCTAAAATGAGAAAACTTAGATACTAAAAAACAAATCATAAGAATGTTTGTCATGGAAGTGTCTGTCTATAAACATACAATTCCACAACTTAAGCAAGAAAGGTGGATACTTTTAGGAGCCTAAATAAACATTTCCAAACTAGCCTGAGTTATCTCAGTAACAAGAAGGGGTGGGGAGAGGTTGGAATGATTGTGAACAGAATGTCTGACTTGAAAATTTCTGTGCAATGAAGAGAATTTAAAATCTCTGCTCAAGACCCCTGGGCCAAGAGATGGAAGAACAAACAAAAGAATTTTCCATGTAGTCTTTCTCCATGTGGCCTACTGAAGCTTGTTTAAAAGGCACCTGATTTTACACAGACACATGTCTGAAAAATTATTAAAATCTATTGTTCAAACTTCCATATGGTAATGTCTTATAATGTAAGGACATAGTATCCACTGACAAGAGTTAGACATCTTAGGCTGTGCAATGGAAAACGGTGTCTTTGTATCAGTGAATGCACTTCCTACCATGGTGTGCCTTTTGATTTGAGTAAAATGACAGTGCAGGTTCTTGTTACCTTCACTGTTAACCTGAGAGCACAGAATCTGATGAATCTGTGACTTTAAGAATAAGCCTATGGTAATGGGCAAGAAGGACCAACATAGTCAGATAACAGAAGAAGGAAAATTCCCTTATTTACAAACCTCCCTGATTTTATGACCCTTGAAAATCTCAAGACGGAAGCCTCACTGTAAATTGGAAAGCTCTCATTACCCTCTTTAACAACATAAATACTAAAGAAAAACTGCATGTGCAAATAATACCATATTCATTTTTTATTTAACATGGGGATGGAATGGGGATAGCATACATTTTATTTGTACAATATTTAACAATCACTTATTCAAGGTGGGATTTTATGGGGATTTTTTTTCATTTTTAGCTTTCTGTTAAATACTTGCAGAAAAAAAAATAGCAAGTACAATATGACAGTAGTACAACAACCTGTGCCCAAAACACTGACAAGAAATACAGAGTAAAGCTAAAATAATTGTTTACCAAGATTTTGAGAGGTAACAAATAGGGAGATACGGGTTGAGACTGCATAAAAAACGTACTGCTGGTTGAATATCTGAGGTAAATGATGTTTAATCAAGATGCTACTTGTATCTTTGTCCATAAATTGTAAATAATTTTATGCACATTATACCAAATCTTCCTAAAAAGTAATTTTTGAAAAAAGTAAAAAAGAGAAACTGGAAAATATCTGATGAAGCATTTTTTTAAAAAACAGTAATCAGTCTATTCCACTAAACTACCATCTATCTGGTGAGGGTTTTTTTCCCCAACCATTTGAATTTTACTTAAATGTGACTTAATTATTAAGGATAAGAAAAAGGGTCAGAGCGATGTTTTCATAATTTTGTGATACATGATTTTTTTTAAGTCCAAAGGTATTTGTTTGTTTTTCCTGGTTGTATTTTTAGAATATCACCATGAAAGATAGTGCAAGTTCATGGGACCAATAATTGTGAGGCACAGTCTCTGTTCTGGAATTCACAAGGTACCTGTAATAAAACATCCAAACAAGAGTCACAAATCACATGCTAAAACTCCTAGCATCTAAAATACATACAAGATCTGTGCAGGGCATAGATAGACTTCAAATAAATTCAAACACTGGTTACTCCATCAGTCCTATGGCAGTTGATCATAAAGCATTTCTCACATGGGAGATTTGGGCAAGGTAGAGTAAGAGCAGCAGTTCTGGTGGGTATCAGAAAGGCAAAGTACAAGACATCATGAGCACCATACACATGAAGATATACAGGGGTCCAAATTTGCCATCTCCCTAAAAATAAATCATTTTCATTCTTTGATCTTTCTTTTTCAGTATCCTAACTCAAATCTTTTTATCTGCCCACTCTGCACTTACTGTAAACCAAACACTAAAATGCCCTGCAAAAGAAAGTTTTAACAAGACTAGGTATAAGGACAGGTAGTCACTGGAACATTCTTAATCTTACTGCTTATAAAAAAGGCTTTCTGTTAATGTAGTTCTTGAGAGAATACACGTTTTAAAATTGATAAGCTAGATTTACATACAATACCCAAGATTTCTTTTAAAAAAAATTTCTAGTATGAAGACAAAGCATTTTATATCATGAACCAGTCTTGGTAAAATTTATCTGTAGTGCTTTCTTAAGCCAAATGGTCATAATCTCTCTCATTTAATCAGTTTTTAAAGGAGGCTGAATGTTTACAACCAGTAGCAGTTTGCTTATAGAGGTGAACAATTAATTTCCTTGTATGCGTATTTTCTTGTGGTCTTCCTTGATTAGTTTACAAATGGAAGCAAACCTAAATCAAGAGTTTGAGGGGCCAAATATGTATAAATCAAAACAGGGAACACTAAACTTGGCAATCTTAGGAATACAGTGAGACCTTGGGTACATAGACAACGCACAATTCTCTATGGTATGTGGCATACAGACAAGAATGCTATTATCCTCCCCGCTTAAAGTCTGTTGACCTATGAATATTGTTTACAATTCTTCCCAGAGATTAGTGCACATCATATGTAAAATGTAGTGTCTGATGTCTTAACCATCTGAAGATAATGCATTCACAGTGAGCTCCTGATAGTAATGTAAAAAGTTTATAAAAATTAATGTATGGATGTTAAAGTGACTCAACAAAAATGTATATAACATAATACTGGCTATCTGTTGGTAATGTAAAAATTCAGGGAATTAATTTTTTTCTTGGGCCTATGTAAGCTTGAGGAAAGATCCAAATATATTCTAATATTGTTTTTAAAAGCACTCTGGTACATACTTGTCATCGATTCCGTTATTCTTCGCAAGGATAAGGCATGAACTGTCTAGAATTAGCTGTAAAAGTAATGTGGGGAGGAGGCTAAGCTGTGTTCCTTAGACCAGCACTGGTTACCTCTTAATGTCATTGCATATTATAAGTTCAACTTGTTATCCCTGATTTGTTTTAAAGCAGTAATACCTGAAATCTGTGCTTAAAGGTCACTATCTTTATCCTAAGATAATTCTCTCCATATCACAGACATCAAATATTACTCTGACAAGATGGCACCACGCAGTACAGTGATAAAAGTTACAAGTCTAGAAGCAGAGTGAAGAATTCTGAGTAATGACACTTCCTGAGGTGATCATAAAACAGTGATTAGAATATCCCACACACTGTTTGGTGAAAAGAAGAAATACACCACCATTTAACATATATAAATAGGAAAAGAAATCTATTTTAAAAGAAAAATGAAGAGCTTTCCAGTGTCACAGCTCACTTAAAAAATTTTAAATCATGCTTTTATGTTTTCAAATTTTCCCAAACACAGCACACCTTAAAGAAAAAAGAGCTACTTAAGTATGCAATATTTTGGGACCTGGATATAAGAGGGTGGGGGGAGTGACACCAATATTTTTTCTCCATTTCAAAAACAGCACTTTGTTTTCCCTAAATTACAAGCCAGTAGAAGAAAAGCTAAAACACTGCTTTACAAATAGCCACTTACTATTGGCACTAAGCATAGCTTACCATTTTTTTCTTAAATAACACAGTGAATTTGTAATACCTTGTTATAAAACATGGACTGATTTATTCAAATTCTGTTAGTGTTTTCAATTTTATAATTTAGCAACCGTGGAACTGAGGTATACCTTGTTGAGGGAGGTTAAAGTAATGCTTGGAAGCCTCTTTACTGTACCCCACTTTGATGACTATGTACACACAACAGCAGCACACTACACATTCACAAGCTGTGTCATGTTGGCATTACAATAGTCATTTATAGAAACAACAGCAAATGCAATAAAAAGTTACCCTTTTTAAAATCTGAAATGAAAAGTTTTTGATTTAAAAAAAATAGCAGTAGTTCATTTAAGGAATTAGTGTCTTCTGACAGACATTAAGAAATCTGATGTCAGTTTTCAAACACTTGATTAGCCAGGTCCAAAAGATCCTTGATTTGGAGAGGGCCACATTCTTCGTGTACATTTTCAGAAGTTCTTTACAGTTTGCAGCTTTTCCCTTAGACTCCCCTTCATATCTGCTGCAGACGATGCAGTGAAGTCTCCCAGATCCATGCTTTCCACAAGTGGCAGCTTGCGTACATGTCCCGGAGGCATCCTACTCATTTCACACAGAAAATAAACTAAGCAGTTTCCTTAGCTTAGCAGCTCCAGTTCAGAGTCCCAATTCTCAGTGTGTACAGATGGTGCAACCATCATAGACTAGATTCTTTGGGAGGAAAGTCAACATTTGTCACCATTGTGACCACTGTTACAATGTCCTCTGTAGTAATAATATTTGTTAGTCTTTGCATCTGAGTAATTCTTTCACCTACACATCCAGCTGATAACCTGGCTTCTGCATCATGATCCCAACATTCTTCTATCGTTTCACAGAGCATTGCCATTCCCTAAGAGGAGAAGAACAGTCAAACTTAACAGCTATTGTTTCCTGAAAGGAAGCAGGCTAACAGTGTCATACTGAAATAGCTATTTCCATGGACAGTGGTTTCAAGATGAGCAAAGGCTGACCAGTGCCAACTCTGGGTCTTTGTAATGGATGCATTATGCAAGCCAGTCTTTGTCTCACAATCTTTATCTTTCTGCCTCAAACATGTGAATGAGATGGAATGGCATCATTGCATTCACTTTTACTGAATGCCATTTTCATACCATTAAAATACGTCACTTTTCCAAGCACTAGTGCTTTACAACAGGTATGTTTCTAAGTTCCAAAAATCTGTGTGTATAAATCTGATCATTTCAATACTTGAGCTTTTCAAGTAGACTTACAACTAAGTCTAATGTGGGTTACAAGTTTTTTGTGTGTTTGTTTTTTATAATCATTTTCTAAAGTTGATTCTAGCTTTTCTCCCTTTGAGTTAAAATTAAAAGGCCACTCTTGAATCAAATCTCTGGCTTCAGGGTATAGTTCCTTATTTCTATTTGGGTTTCTAGTGATATGAACACCAAATTGCCAGCACAATTCTATGCTCTTCTGCCCACTCTAACTGTAAAGTGAAGTCTTGAAAGAAATGACGTCAGACTTCATGGGATGGAGAAAACTCAGTGCTTAGTAAGTGTTAAAACGATACTTATGGGTTCAGAGCCAGGCATTTGTTTCCTCATGAAGCTTTCAAAACAGAAGATACTTGAACTTAATTAGATTGCTGAAGAAGAGCCTTCTCTATAAGGCTCTGTGACTTCAGACAAAGCTTTCTGCCTCTAAGCTTAGGTACAAAACCCCTGTATGAAGACCACCTTCCCAGAAGAGAAATGTTCATAGAATTGATAGGTCATTCTCCTAAAAGTGTTTTCTTGAAATCTCAAATAGAAAACAAGTGTATAAACTTACTGCATGTTTCTGCCAATAATCTCTTAAAACAGGCCTCTTTTTTTTATGCACGACAACTTCCTGCATATCTTCAAGAGATGGATGCTGGCCAATTTCCTCCTCAAATGGTAACATGTACTCATCTACAGGTCCTGAAATGTAAAAAAGGAAAATCCATTGAAATGATTCCTGACTAGTACAAGCTCTTTAAAATACATTCTGTATCCCACTTTTCCCATTCTGTATTAGATAATGAAAGGAGAGAAATGGACTCCTAGCTGTACTTGTATCACAGTGGGACCAGAATCTAATTTATGAGAAACCAAAAGGTCTGTTTTTATGAGTTTTTGATGGCTGCTTGTTGAAGACAGGGTCAGACTAAAGAGTTT
The DNA here is from genome assembly GCF_011762505.2 of Arvicanthis niloticus. Taxonomy (NCBI): domain Eukaryota; kingdom Metazoa; phylum Chordata; class Mammalia; order Rodentia; family Muridae; genus Arvicanthis; species Arvicanthis niloticus. The sequence continues at coordinate 26,122,826 of NC_047659.1, read as the reverse complement.
GGCTGGCTTTGAACTCTTGAACTTCACATTCAGCCTTCCAGGCTATTTTACAATACATATGCTGAATGCCCATGTCTATATATGACAAAGAGGTGTTGGCACTTAGAAATCAAGCTGGGAATCCCTCTTCATTTCAACAAGTCATATAAGAATATTAACATTCTGAGCATGTTAGCACCTCCAAAAACTAGACATCTATGGCATGCTCACACACCCTACATGACCACTTGAGTAACTGATGCACTTTCTGAGTTTCTATCCCCTCACAAACATATTTTTATTATACTTATAATGCTATTTATTTTTATATTCAAGAAACAAAGGTGCTTCAACCAGAATTTCCATCAAGTCAAAATGTAACTCATGACAAAATGCTTTGAGGGACATAACTTGTTTTTCTTAGATATCAGACATGAAAGCACATATTTTATCTACCAGTGAAGTTGGAATTGCTCTACTTTGTAAATAAAATAGCTCAGAAAGTTAAAAGTTTTGGAACAGAGGTATGTGACTATTAAGAAGTGGAGTTGAAATCTAAATCTAAAGTCTGTACTTTCCTCCTCGTCACTCAAAACATGTCACTTCTGCACAGTTTCATTGACCAGAGAGAAACAGATGTGCATATATTAGCTTTGTGCAAAGTATAAAGATGTAGCGAACACTTCAAACAGAATCCTGAACTGAAAGAGGCACTGACTGAGCCCTGGACCAGTGGTTTAGGCACCGTCTCTTATTGCTACACTCAGTTGTACCTGCATGTGCATGCCACAATATTCATATGGAGATCGGAGGACACCTTGCAAGGAATGGTAGCTTCTCACCTTCCACTATATGAGACCCAGGACCAAAATCAGGTCATGAGAATTGTCCACTGAGCCATTTCACCCGCCCTGTGGAAACCTTTGGATAGCTGAAGAACTGCTTAGTATGTCCAGTGTTAGTACTAACACGCTAGAATTTCAATCTTTGTTTGGTTCACGGGTCAATGACACTGGCACCAATCGATGACAGTTTATAAAAATACAGACTGCTCAGCCCAGGCTGCTGATTCTTTTTAAAAATGTGTATGGTGGGTTTGCCTGCACGTGTGCACCACAACTATGAGTGGCACCCATGAAGGAAGAGCAACCAATGTTCTTAACAACCAACCTATTTCCCCAGCCTTCAGAGGCTTATTTTTAATAAGATTCCTAGAAATTGGTCAAGTTTGAACTGCTGAATTTTAACTAACAACTAGATAAAAACTTAAATGCACTCATAAATATGGTTCACTTTCCCTTTGGCCCTGATTTCTGTCTTGTGACATAGCCTGCTCTTAAGTATTTTACAGCACATAGAAGGTATTTAAGAAAAATTAGCATATAACCTTGCCTCTTACTCTGTGAATCCCCTATAACTCCTTTCCCCACAAAGTAACTCTTCTTAATCCCTAAACCACACCTTCCATTTCTTAGCACCTCATTATAGTTACTTGAATGTCTTATATACCAGGTCCGGGACTAATGGTTTACACTTCCCTCACTCTGGAGTTCATTCTCCAGAAGGTATATTATCACCTTAACTATGTATTACTTTACCACCCCACCAAGTCACAGTTTGCTAGGAAGGACTAACACTCAAGTTCTGAAGCAATGTATTTTCTTTTAGTATGTGCTATCTAACCTACTTCTATCTCTAAAGTGTCAAGCCAGTTCCTTTCATACCCAACCCTCCAAGTTCACCTTGCCGTCTGTCTCTTCTGCCACCTTATGGAGTTCATAAAAGAAAATGTAGTTATTTACTTTTTCTCTTACCATCTGCAGCAGTGCAACGAGAAGCCAGTTCCCATAGGACTAATCCCATGGCGTACATATCTATCCTCAGAAACGCGTCCCTTTGGAAGTTTATAGCACCCTCTAACACCTCTGGAGCCATATACCTCCGGGTACCAACCTGAAAAAGATTTTGAAATCAAACAATACTCCCTCATTGACTTTATGAACTCATGTTTTCTCTATGGTTTTATAGAAAGAAAACCAAATATGGTCTATTTATCCAGGGAAAGATAAATTATGATCATAACACCATAGGATATATAATAAGATGGTTTCTGGATACTCTCACCAGACAGGCTAACAGGTCTTTCCTTCCCTTTCTAGATCTAATCACAAGGAACCAAGTAATGGTTTGCTGGGAGAAGGATGGAATGGAGAAAACAGAACACTTCACTTATTGTTTGAGATTATTTTTTTAATTCTACTTTTAAAGAAAATCTTATTTACTCATAAATTCTTCTTAGTTCTTTATTTACATTTGTCCCCAACAATTTGTTATTTTGTAGTACCTTAACTGTGGCCACTAAACTAGGGCGGCTGGTGCTAGTTGGTCTTGACTGCATTTTAGTATAAATGCATTTTATGACTTGTAAACCAGTATATGCCTAATTAGATCTAGGAGGCAGCTTTGGCATCAGGCTTTCACCCTGAGGTAATGTCAAGTGACTCTGACCAACACTTTAGCAGTTCAATGCACATAGAGCAATGGTTTTCAAAAGAAAGGACAGATTAGTGAAACTACTAAGTTCACCTTTTAACTCATCTTATGAGAACATAAAGTGGCTTTCTGGCTTTTCCTGTTCTGCACAAACATTTTGACTATATTCTGAATGTCTCTCAGAGGCCTACTTTTTCACTTCTTTTACTATTACAGCTTATCTAATTTTAGTCTAAGATATGCTCTTTTATGAATCAAAGGTAGACAGTAGGGAAACTCTTTACTCATGTAGGCAATTTCTTATTTTTGCCTAAGCTTGTAATCCAATTGTAAGGACATTTATAAAATGACATGAGTCAGGTTTTTTTTTAAGTTATTAGTTTTGCAATATACCAAAAGATAAAGCTGTTGCATACATACTGTCCTGTGATTGTTAATCATAGAATAACCACAAAACTTTATCTCTAGGCCACTCCATTCTTAGTAGTACTCTTCCCAAACATGTCAGCCTTTCTAATATTCTACAACTGCTGACATTACATTGAAACAAATGTGAAACTGTTAATTAACATTGCCAGAATCCGCATACTATGACACTGAATACAGCTATATTCCTGGTGATCGAGGGAATATGGAATGAGATAAAAGAACTCAGAAATAATCAAATAACTTGAATAATTTGAAAAACAAAACTAATAAGGGCAAAGCCTTGAAAGAATCATTTGGCCTTCTAGGAAATATCACACTTTAAGATATTTTTAAGAAAATATTTATTTTATTTTTAATTGAACAGACAGGAAGGTGTATGTGCTTATGTTGTTGTGGTGCCCCCAGAGCCCATTAAAGGATGGTGGGTTACCTGGAACTGGTCTTACAGACATCTGAGCAGCCTGAGCCAGGAAACAAACTTGGTTCTTGCAAAGGAAGTAAGCACTCTTAATCCTTGGGGCATGTCTCCTACTCCTAACCTGTTCTTGTGAAGAGGTCAAGCTATCCGAGTGTAGCACCTCTCCTTGCCTCATGGTTTTTCTGAGGATAAAATATATGGGGTTTGTATCTCCTTTAGCCTTCCTAAAGGGTGCTAAATATATCTGTGCAAACCATAACTAGAATTAGACAACTTGCTCTGGCCTTTTCAGGAACTCTGAACTCTAGTAAGAAGTTTTTTAAAAATTAAATTGTAATTGAATCAATAAAGAGCCAGAGCAATAAACTGTTAGAGAGAAATGAGAATTTAATAAACTGTAGTAAGAAGGGACCCATTATTCTCCACTGTTAGGATGAGGAATTAACCACTGAAAATATTCCCTAAAGATAAATTATTTAGAACTGGATTCTTTTTTGACCAATTGTTTTTAAAAAACAATACTATCACAGCTGAATGCTGTTCTAGTGCTTGCTTAAACCTGAATAACACAACAGTGTAAAAATGCTGCCTTCTCAAACAAAAATGTATCTCTCTTTAGTAGATGATGCTTCAAAGACTACCCCACCAACTTTAGATCAAGTTAGTGCTGGTCTACTTTACATTTAGTAAGCTACTAGTACATTTAGTAGCTACTAGTACATTTAGTACTAACAGCACCATGTGCTCAGCTCAGCTCCCACTTTATAGCTGTTGCTCTTACCTGCCCATGGGTGTCACCTGCAGACTTGCCAGCCTCAAACTTTAAGGCCAACCCAAAGTCAGCAATGCAAGCTGTCAGATTGTTTTTCAACAGCACATTTTTACTTTTGATGTCCCTTTAAACAGAAAAATAAAATGTCTTAAGCAAGTTATCTTTTAAGTTTTTCTACTGAATGCAAGAAGAATGTGCTATAAAAATAAAGTTACTTAGAACTAAGAAGAGCAAAGAAAGAGTTAAGATGCTTAGGCAGAGTCTCAACCTGGCCTAAAGCACATGAATGTAGAACAAACCTGTCCTAAAAGGAGCAAGAAGGAGTCCTCTCCATAAAGCACTTTTATAGTCACTCCAGAAATGCATTTCATCTATGTTACTCCCATATGATTAGAATTTACGCTTTCTTTAAGGTAATGCATGCTTCAGATCTTTTAGCTACAAAATCCCATAGAACCAAAACTTCAGAACAACAAGAAAATTTTTAAAATTTGATAAAGTCGTTGATAAAGACTTCCATTTTCGAACGCCCTCTCCTTGCAATAGTTCTTGAACTGCATAGCCATTTTTCAAGAAAAGCACTTCTGCAAATACAGGACAGAAGCCTTTTGCCGTAACGCAGAGCTGGTACTTTGAAAAGTCTCTCAGCTGTAAGTCAGGATTATATTCTTTCTATACATCTGCCTCATGTGGTTCAACTTAAAGACAACTCTAGTGAACATGTCTAAGCTCTCATCAGTAGGTATACTCAGAAGTAGTCATTTAGTCCTACAACAGGATGAAGGTAAAATCAAATGCTCCAGAAACCAAGTGGTTTCAGTATCAAACATTTTAAAGGACCCTATAACTAATAATTTAGGGGACTCATAAAGATGAAAGAAAGAGAGGACTTTCTAAAGTCACTATTTGCAAAATCATTCTGGTGACACTCAACTACACATTTGCTAAATCAATATGTTAATACCTACTTTTAAAACAGGTATTTTAAAACTGAATAGAAGACAACAACTCAATCCCATATTTTTCCAAGAAAGGTAAATAATAGCAAACTAATTTTATTTCCCAGAAACAAACATTTTTCCTTTTTAAGATTCTAACAGTTTCTTTACTGGATGTGTACTTTTTTTTTTTTTTTTAACTGAACAGCTGTCTCCTCTTGACTGATCACTTATACTTTAGCTCAAGGAATGAATGTATATGTATCCAAAAGACAAAGAAATACTTAATCTATCCTTAATCCTATCACTGTGTATATACTAAAAATTGTCTTTAATCAAAATATTGAGTTAAAATCATTTCTCCTTTGAAATAGAGAAAATATGCTTTTATTCTCAAACACAGCTTCAGAAATTAGACAAATTGAAACATGGGATCATTAGACTTCATAAATGAGATTAACATGTACATTAACATGTACATAACAAAAATACATCCTAGCCAATCTCAAACCTAATTTTAAAAACATGAAAATCTTTGCCTCTTCAAATATGATTGAATAACCACAGCAAAAATAAAGTTTACTCCAAGAATTGTAAGTTTAAATAGCAAACATTTGAGTTTGATGGAAAGACAATACAAATCTTGTTCTACCTGTGAGATATTGCAGGCTTGTGGCCATCTTTTAAGCCAGGTATATCCTCATGTAAATATGCCAATCCTCTAGCCATGGTTTCTGCAATATGACAAAGTTCATTCCAAGAGACCACATTAGCCTTAAGAAAGTCTGACAGTGAGCCCTAAGGAAAGGAGAGGTGGGAGGAAAACACCCATGAGCTCTTGATTAAAGTTTTACATAAACAGAAACTTTTCTCTGGATATGAAAGCAACACATTCCTTTCAAATAAAAAAAAAAAAAAAAAAAAAAACTATATACAGCTGTTCAGATTTCCTTTCAATTCGTGGTAATGAACATTCAACCACAAAAGACTGACTTTAAGGCTTACTACAAAAATAAGTTCATTTCCTTGACTTTGGGAGGTTAAAAACAAGCAAACAAAAAAAGACTAGTTAAAAATCTTAGAAAAAAAACTAATCTCTAAGGTGAAACAGACTGACATTATAGAACTACACTGAAAACATAAATAACTACTAATATATAGACTCTTCCTGAGGAAATGACTTAGTTGGTAAAGTGCCGGTCACAGGACCTAAGTTCCAAGCCTTAAACCCATATTAGTCTTCAGCCCAGTGCTAGGAGGACACAGACACAGGTAGATCCCTGGAAGCATCAGTGAGCTACAGGGTCAGCAAGAGACCCTGCCTCAAGGGAAAACAACAACAACAAAGAAAAAACAAAAACCATGAAAAGCAACTGAGGAAGACACTGACAATACAACTCAGGGCCTCCACACATGCACCTTACTCATAATGATACACACGCACGCACTTGGAACCAGCCTGCGCTACACTGAAGACTTGTTTTTTTAAAAAAATTTTAACTGCAAAATGATGGAATGGCAAGTGTGCTTTGGTAATAACTACAAGTTAGTGACTCTGTGTTCATCATTAAAAAATTATAAGACAAAAATTAAAGCTAAAACGAAGTGAAGCTCATAAAATGAACTGTATCATAAGTAATACATGAAAACCATCAGCACTATCTATTCTAAAGTACTCCTAACTGCAGCACAGGAAATAAAGACTAAAGATTTTCTATCATTAGACAGTTAGGTAAAAAGCTGTTCTTTCCTTAAAGTCACTTTTTAATATTTTTATTCATAAGTGATATATATTTTGTGTCAAATATTAATCAACTGTGATAATATACTGTTCTCTTGAAATACAGCAGTTAACACTAGGTAAACCAAGTCTAGCATAACTAAACTTAAGTAGTCAGTCATTATACCTTTTCATGAAAGGCTGTGATTAGCCACAGGTCCACATCCACACTGGTGCCTCTCTTCTCTGCACCAATGAACTCAAGTATGTTCTCATGCTTCATTCCAGGTAAACTATAGACTTCATATTCATTCTGCCAGGACTGTTTGTCCTATAGTAAAAAAAATGAAAGCACAGTAAGAACACAGAGGACAAGAAAACAAATCACACTGAGCTTACTACAGTAAAAAGTGACCACAACAAAACAAGCTAATACAAGTGGTCCAACAACAAAATGAGTTCAGTACAGTGGTCTTCTGTTACTTTTTTATAAAAGAAATCTGATAGGTGATAACAATAATCCATAATAAATCCTTATTCTTTCCCAGTCTCTCAAAATCTACTTTTCTGTGTGGCTAAGTTTATAAACACAAGGATTCATCAAAAATGACCACATTTCTGTATCTTAAATGGCAACACATTCTGCTTACAAGTTACTACAAGCATTCTACAGTGTGCAGTTATTTATGCTACCAGTCACAATCACCTCAGTCATCTCCCTGAAAGATAAATTCAGATAGAACCTCAGAGAGCAGTCTCTCTGGCCTGCCCTACCCATCTCCCAAAGTCATCAGAGCCTTATGGTTATTTTTTTTTTTTAAATTATCAATTACTCATTCCTGCAAGTGATCTATGTCGACTGTATACTTCCTTACAAAATACTGTTTTGTTTTCACTATGAAAGGGCAATGAAGTTACATTATACTGTATTATATGGTAAGGAAATCTCTGTATCCAAGATTAGTTTAAATTTTGGTCTTTCTTCTTCCTTTTATAAAATCATTCATTTTAGCTGGGCTGTGGTGGCGCACACCTTTAATCTCAGCACTTGGGAGACAGATTTCTGAGTTCAAGGCCAGCTTGGTCTACAGAGTGAGTTCCAGGCCAGCCAGGGCTACACAGAGAAACCCTGTCTCGAAAAACAAAACAAATAAACAAAAAAATCATTCATTTTTCCAGTGAAGTAAAAGAATAATTGCACTATTGGTCGACAGAGTGTTTATTTTATGTTTATATCTAAATAATATATGAACATACAATATGTAAAATTATTATTCTGTCAATAAAGGCATTTGATAAAACGGCTGCTATTTCTACTCTTAATATTTAGTATCTTTTTTATATTGTTAAGATTCCTCACTCATCAAAATATGAATCTTATTATGAATCTTAGCACAACAAAATGCTTCTCTCTAAAAAAGCTACCCTGCTGCCAAGGTAAAGATAGGCTTGAGATGAGGTAAGGAGGTAAAAGCTAGGTATGTTCAGGAAACTGTCTCTGTCTAACTCTGGAGTGATGGGATTGGGTGTGTAGCTGAGACTTCACTACTAAGGGTATATTGCCAGAGCAAGGGGAAGGTGAGCCCCTGAAGTCTACCAGCAATGAGCAAAGCCGCAGCACCGCGGGACTGGGACAGCTCAGGCTGCCATGGGGATCAGCTGCATTGAAGGGAAACAGTAAACTAATACTCTGAAACCCAAATCACTGTCTCTGAGGAATTACCAACAAATAAATTTTTTTAAAGTGACATATATGTCTTATTTGAGTATTTATATATACTCAAAAATGCAATGAAGAGAAATCAAAGTCTGGCCATGTAACTGCAAACACTGATTCTAAAGTAAAGCACAAAGTCTACTGCTCTTTCTTGTCAAGGAGACAACAAGACAACTACCCAGACAGTGAGCTTATTTTTGTGACTGGAATACTTTAGATTTTATTAACAAAAGATTGACTATATGTTTATGTACTGTGACTCCAATTCTGCAGACAAAGCCTAATGCTGCATTAAATCATTCCATTTCTCAGTTGTGACAGCAGCACAGGCAGGCTAGACTACTTTCCCATCTATGACAAACAATCACTTTAGAATGGAAAGTTTGTGTTTTCAGGCTGTCTATGAGCTATAATGTCCTAACCAGTTACAGCTTTAAAAATACAGAAGCAGATAGATTAGAGAACTTCAATAAACATACCTGTATCGGAAATATTTTGACAGCCACATATTCATTGAGCAACTGGGCTTTCCAGACACAACCAAATCTCCCCCTTGCTTTCACTTCTAACAGCTGCAATGGCTTCAACCCTAGTAATGGGGAAGGTGGAGGTGGTCCTGGGTCCTAGAGATAAATAATAATACTGCTATAAATAAGTAGAATATAAGACATTGATTCTGAAATGATGAAAGGCTGGTTATATTGAAGAATGCTCTAACAGAGACCATGAACACATGAGGGACTGTAACGTCAACGGGATGTTAACTTTCAGCCTGTGAGAATGTAGATGCTAGGGAATTAGTGGGAACCACTAAGCAGGCAGTGTTTAACAACATCAGTGCTGCTGCTACTTTAGGAAAAGGTGAAAAGAGTAGGCAGACAATCTAACCAGTGTTCTCAAGACGTTCTGTGAATTTCAGAACACTCTTAATAGTATGTCATTGGCTTTATCCAGTTGATATTCTCTTAAAGGATATAGATTTTAAAAGTATCAAAACAGCAAAGTATGAGCATTTCTCAAAAAAAAAAAACAACAACAACAACAAAAGTCTCAAAATCTAATACTTTCTCTAATGACTGTCTAACATTAACTTTTTTCTTCATTAATTTTACAATGTCCAGTCATTTCAAACAAGTATATAATCCAAGCACTCAGCAGACAGAGACAGGTAGATTCTGTGAATTCAAGGCTGCTCCGGTCTACAGAGCAAGTACCAGGGCAGAGAGGGCTATACAGAGAAACCTTGTCTCAAAAACAAACAAACAAAAAAAAAAAAAAAAAAAAAAAACAAGCAAAAGAAGAAAGAAATGTTTCTATAGACAAACTTTGTTTGTTCATTCTTACTTTTCAAGATACTAATAGTTCATCCCTTTAACTATTCTCCAAAACTGACCAGAAATAAAGATCATGTTCTAAGGATAATTGAAAAGAAAAATAAAACAAAGTATAAAGAAATGTAGAAAAGTGATAGTCATAGTTGGAAAGATGGAATGGGAAATAAAAGACAGGAGTGTTGCAATGATGGATCTTTAAAATAGGGCCAGGAAACTACATGAAAATGCGGAAGGCAAGGAAAATCCCTATGCCAATAGACTAGCAACCCTTTGCTCGAAGTGTTTTATCAGCTTACTATCTGCAACTAAAGCAAGATGGAAGAAGCTTCTGGAAACAAACAGAAAAAGCATCAGAAATGTTTCAATGGCTATTTAAGTTTTGTGAGAAGGAACTAAAATCTTTGTGGCAGGACCCCTGGTGGTACTTCATATACTTAAAAATGATATTTTTAAATCCAAGATCAGTACATCTTACCCTAACTTTCTTCTCTCTTTTTAGGTCTTTATAATGTTCCAAACTTATAGTGCTCCTTGTAGGCATCCTTCAGGCACCAGGCTGTTAGGGAATCTATGAATTTTCTATCAGGCATCAGATTACCCCAGTGAAAAGGAGTTCCAAATACATATGGAAAAAGAATGCAACTTGTAGGCAGCCCCTTAAAGGCTTGAAAACTCCTATTTTAAAAGTAAGGCAGAAGAAAGACTTCCTGTGATTCATTCTGAAGTCATGTTTGTTTTCAAATGTCTACAAAGTTGCTGTTCCTCTCAAACTAAAAATATAAGGTTAATAAAGCCAAAGTGCTTCCATTTAGCAGAATGATGGACCAAAGAGGTTGTCTACAGGCTCTACAGGAAGGCAGGCTCTGGATAGCTGCTGTGGGAAGCATCTCCTTCCTTACCACTCTACAACCATCTCTGCCTGTACTATGATTCTACTGACAGGAACAGGAACAAGCTGACTGAGGGGACTGGAAAGGAAAAGGCGAACACTAATCTACCAAAGGCAAAGAAAACTATCCCGTCTGCAAGGTTCAAGAATAAGTACAAGTTTATAAAGAAATAGCTAAATAGAAATGGCAATAATCAGTTTTTCAAAGCACCAATACTATAATCTTCAGACACTAACTGAAAGAAGAGAGGAGAGGAGGATAGCACAGCCACTGACCAATAATGTCTCGAGAGATAATATACACATCTACTGTGTTCAGAAGGGCGCCAAGTACAGACATGAATCTAGTCCATGAAACAGGACTGAGATCACATCTTCAGTACCTCAGATTAATATAACAGTAGGTTAAAGTATATTAAATGTTTTCTAGATAGAAAGATAACCTTGAAAGGTCCTATAGGCTTACAAGCCTTTCCTTAGTAAATTTTAACATACTTTTTGTCTCAGAGAAAAATCTTGGATCAACATTTAATATTACAATTTTACTCATAATTTTTCCATTAATTGCTACAAAACATACAACTGTAAAATTTTCTTGACAGTATAAAAAATTTAAATAAAAAGCCAAAATACTGGCCAATATTCAAAAAGGAAGAAAGTGATCTACAAAGGTTCATTCTTACCAATATCACACCTTTTTGAGATGTACTCTTAACTACAATTTAATATTTACAAATCCTTAAGATTGGGCTTAAAACACGTGTCATCATAAAAATAACTACACAATACTATCAAAACTATCAAATCATTGATAGACCTTTTTGCTTTCTTAGCAACAAGTTACTAAGATGAAGTTTTAAATAAATCCCTAAAATCTAGGTTTTAATTATTGTATAAGAATATTAAAAAATTACTCTGTTTATTAGTATCCATAGGAGTAATTTATTCAGAATACCTCGGTATTTGTTTCTAGGAATGAAGACTTCTATCATTAAACATATGAACCCCTAAGGCAACAAATGGGAACTTACGCTTCCTGGTGGCATTCGTGAAGCATAGCTTTGCCGAGCTACCCAGAAACTCTTGGAAGACAGAAATTCTCCCCCCAAGTTCCCAGTGCTCTTTTAACCATTCATTCAATACATAAAACTAAGAAGATGTGCATCATAAGTGGCTCTACTATGCTGCCTTCTCAGGACATCAGAAAGTATGCTGAAATTGCAGTTACTGGTAAATTCTGACTGTCCAAAGCACCTACACAGTAGCATTAGTATACACATTTGGGGTACTCCTTAAAGGGGCAGCAAAGCCATCTGTCATCGATTCTGCTTATTTCTGAGTTAAGTGTACATTATAATACAAACAGCCCTAACCTTCAAGACAGCAACAGATTTGTCAAAGGTGTTATTTATGCAGCAAATTCATTAGCTAGAGATGACATTGGAAAGTGTATTTTAAGTTAAAAGATAATGAGCTAGACCAGAAGGTCATCTCTTATTCAAATGAGTACAGGCTGGCATTTAAATATATGAAATACTATTAAAATTAAAAATACTGAGTTCTTAGGGCTAATGCTCCCATTAGGCTTTATCTTTGAATCACAAGAAACAGTACTTTCTACAGCCTACCTTAGATAAGTATAACTACTGTTAACAAGCCTTCAAATCCAAATGTTTTTACTATGTCAAATGAATAATATTTGGATACAAAAGAGGGAACTTTTATAACAAAATGTAGATAAACTATAAAAAATGCAAAGTAAAGCAACAATAACAAAACTCTAAGGACAAATGTTTTGTGTGCATCCACAGCTTTCACAACCATAAAACAAACATCAATGCATCTTACCTCTATCATTATATGAAAGGCGTGCTTGTGAAGAAAAAACACAGGCAAAAGAAATTACGATTCATATTCAGAATGAAATGAAAAATGACACATCAGTTACAAAGGTGAAAGAATGATTTAGCTTTTTAAGAGTTGACAGTGATTCAATGGGATATATTTTTAAGATAAGAATGGAAAACACATTCCTTATAACCAGAGGAAAGTGTTATTTTTAAAAATATAAAGGAAAAATCCTTAGATTGTACCTATTAGGGTATTAGTAGAAAATGTTTAATGTAAAAATAACTCCAAATTACCTGATATAATGGGCTTCAAGCCAGCAAGTAAAAGAAATTTCAAATATTAGGTATTACTTGTAAAGATTTTAAAGTCTAAAGCGTGAGTGTAAACAGGCAATTCTGGGGACTATAGGAGCTGCAATTAGCTTCTGAACAGCAGAGGGCAGTATTGCCTTTAACAAACACCAGGAATCAGTCCTGAGGAAATCCAGTTCTCTCAGACCAGGGATTCTAACAGCTTTCAAGAGTGTATGCATACATGTGTAGGGATGTGTGCATGGAGGTTAGGGGACCGCGTCAGGTGTCATTCCAAAAGTGCCATTTGCAAGTGTCCCCAAGCAGGCTAGGATGGCCAGTAAGGCCTAGGAATACACCTGCCTCAACTATTATACTGCTGGGATTACAAACATGCAGCATCCCACCCAACCTGCCTGCCTGTTTAGTTGTTTGTTTTCCCCTGCCTTCCGCATATGTCCTAAGGATCAGACTTGCGTGTTTGTACCTTTGTGAGTTGTGATGTCTCTCCAACTCTAGGGTTTGTTTGTTTGTTTTGTTTTGTGTTGTATTGTTGTGTTATTTTGGAGCTATTTTGGTTGTTGTTTTTGGGTTTGGGTTTGAGGTTTTTGTTGTTTTCTAGCGTGGTGGTGGTGGTTTGGGTTTTTGTTTTGGTTTGATTGTTTGGCTTTTTGTTTGTTTGTTTTGCTTTTTTAGCAGCTTTCATAAGAACCTCTGAAATTTCCTACTTTCAGCGAGTGAATTACCTCACTCACTTCTTTGGAAGGCACTAGGTGAAACACAGAATAATGTCATGTGTGTGCTCAGGAAAGACGAACCAGGAAGAAAACACAAAGAACAATGGCCAGAATTAAACAAAACCTGGTGATAAACTAGACCTGTTTCAAACCTCCCTGTCCAGCTGTAGCAACATGAATAAATCAAAATAATCCTAACAGAACAGGATTTAAATGACTTAGTTCACAGTCTGAATTAAGCATTTATTAGCAGTTCAAAATATGGTTCCAGTATTATAACAACTTTAAATTTACAAAGTAGGTAACAACTGAATAAGTAGTAGTCCCTTGGAAATAAGTATCTAGGCACATTTTTTCAGTGCCTAGATTTTAAGGATGTCAGGCAGTAAAAGAAAACAAGCCACCACAAAAGAGATAACTGCCTAAATTTTAAATTAAGTAAAATACATGTTAACCACTGCTAGAGAGCTTAAAAACTCCAAACAAAGGACCACATTCCCCAGTTGCCACTATTTCTACAGAGAACAGTACCACTAATAAAAAGAAATGACAGTTCACTTATCTCTACCAGTTATTTGCTGGAATTTCATCCTGTGATAATCATCCAAGGCTATTTGTATCCATGGAAAAGCCAGCTTAATCCTACCACACCGTGAGAGAGCCTCTCTTTCACAGGAAATGCAAAGGCACAAGAATCACTGGGATCTTGTTTAAATACAAGAACTTTCAGAGCTAACAATGTCAGTGCAAGTAAATGGTACTCTTAATCTTAGAAAATATTATGCCTACTCTGAAATTTCCTAACTAATGAAAAGAATAAGCTATAAAATACCCAACGCAAAAATGAAGATAAAACCAAGCCTTAATGTGATAAAAAATGGGCAACAAAAACAAAAATAACTAAAAAAAAAAAAAAAAAAAACAGATTTTAAGTATAGTTTTATGGATATACTTCTCAATAAATGAACATTAGAACAAAAAGACACAAAGTAAGTAAGAGACACCAAGGACATGCTTTTTCAAAGTAGAAATTGTTACAGTATATAGTCAAAACAGCAAAAGAGATCACTGACTATTCAAACAGATATAAGTTCACCAAACAAACTGGATTCCCAAAGTGCAAACAGTGGCTTTGAGCACTCAGCACTGAAAGTGTAAGTAACTAAACATCAAATCAGTACCTTAATGCCAAGTAATTAGGTTTCCAGATTAGAAAGAGACTTGCTGCTTATCAAGAAGAAAGGAAATTACTGCCAAACATCAGAAAATATAAAACTTCATTCACCCATTCAGTTATTCACTCATTCAAACAAAGTTTACTGACTACAATGTTCGTGTTAAACACTAACTACTCAAACTCTTACGAGCTTCACAGAAGATAGACTAGTTGATGATTTGAACTAATAAATGTATAATTAAAAAGTAAAAGCAGTACAAAGAAGTCACTACCTTGTTATGTATCTGTAAGGCAACCTCACTTAAATAAACTGGCTCGTTTTTCCCTGAGGAGAGCACCCTGAAGAAAATATATAAATAAGGCAGCAGAGGCACTGGTATAAATGAAAAACTATACTGGGAGACATCCTAGGTTTTAGATTACACACTCACATGGACAAGTGCTACATTTATTGAAAACCAGATTGGAAACAACAATCATTGTCCTTGAATAGGAAGTTCTAAAAGACATCCACGTGCAGCTATCTGGTAAGCGGTTAGCTATGTACATCTAAAATTCAAGTCAATCATTCTAAAAATAGAGACTTTTACATACTACTCATAAATACACATACAACATGTACTACAAACTTTATTTAATCCCAACACATACATACATGAACAGAGAAAGACAGAAAGAGAGAGAGAATATCTTAAGTGTATCTAGCTAGACAGGTAAGTAGTTTCCAATTATATTTATTTAGACACCATAACAACAATGTCTTCTTAGGACTATCAAGTATGTATGCTATGTAAAAACTGACAAATTCTAAACATGTCTTCTCTTAAGACATTTAATTATCATATATTCTTAGAAATGTCACATCTTCATTTTTTAGACTATCAACAAACAAAAACAGAAATAAAACCCATAAAAAAAATAAGACAGTAACTTGAGAACAAATGTTTCTGAACTAGAAAAGGACGGGCATAGATTAATAGATGACTAAATCTGATCAAATGGGTCAGCTACAATGTCCGACCCATCTGTCAAATGGGTCAGCTACAATGTCCGACCCATCTGTCAATGGGTCAGCCATGGCTCTGTTACTTAGATCCCAAGTTTCTTCATAGTTTCTCTCCTTACTTTTCCCGAAAACAAATAAAAACTGCAATGTGGATAAAATAAGGACTCTGAACAGGTTCCCTAATCAGTTAACAGCACAGAGTTGCCAGCACTGGGCGTAAAGTCTCCAGGAGATACAGGGAAAGCCTATTCTCCTCTTAGTTGCTGTTCAAAAGCTGAGGGTTAGGAATAGCTATAAAGAAAGCTTACCTTTATCTAATTTAACATTTACAACCTCTAAGTGAAAGATGAAAAATAGAAATGAATATGTATACATAAAAGTAAATTCTGGTATGCAAAAATTATTTAACCACCAGGCTGTATAGGCACAAATAAAAACCTATATTCAGTATGAAACGGTGAACTATAATTAATTTTCCTTAATTTAGTTTTCTTTGGACCCCATCAAATTACGTATTAAAATAAGCTGTCCAATCAGTGGACAGTAGCTCCTGAGTAAATGGCAGACATTGCCACTTGGGCTGGGATTATAAGTCAGGTCATTTTACCTATTAGTGCCCTTTCTCATCAATTAAATAGACTTGACAGAACAGATATTTCATAGTACATCAGTAGCACTTTCTATGGAAGTCACTCCTTTTGGTCAGTTCTGAAGTTTTGACTACAGGACAATGACAGCTGACATTTACTGAGCATTTTAACACTGGTCAACAACTCAAGTGCAGTTCTCCCTGCAGTACAAAATGTCAATCAGATCTTTCCTGCACTGCCACTCCCTTCGAATCACTTTACCTTCATTTTCCAAGTACAAAGCCAACTAAGCAGCTTGTTTTTGCCTTTGCTTGTAACTGTGAGCTTCAAGAGGACAAGCAGAGAGCATCCTGCACGTGTACTAAACAGCGTGCTGAGTGCAGGGCTGAGAGCAGGGAGGCAAGCACCAAAACCAGACAGACAGGCACCCACAGTATTTACTTCATTAACAAACTCTTCTACTTCTACTATTTCAAATGAATAGAAAAGGGTTTTAAAGCAGTGGTACAGCTAGGAATGAAGAGAGAGGTCTAGGATAAGGTCCAGGAAATGAGACTGATGTGGAGAAGCAAAGAAGGTGTGCCGACTCCTGCTAATACTTGCTCTCAAGAAAAGATGAAGTGTGCCCTCTGGGAGTCCACTTCTAGGCTGGCAAAAGAAAAGCTGCATTCCAGATGCTAAGAACTGAATGGGTCACCTGCAGTGGTATGTTTCTTTCCAAAGCACTCATAAAACTCACTTTTACGAATTAAGTGTAGTATACAGCTGTACTCTAACTGGGTTAAGCTCCATGGTTTTTGTCTTTCTCTCATTCCTTTTTTACTTTTGGATACAGAATTCTCAATCTCCAAATAACTGTATTTAAGCACTTGTAAATAGAAAACAAGTGTATGTGCTTGGTGAGGGTAATTTTTCAAGCTGTGTGTCTATCAATAATTTTTTAAAATTTGCTTAGAAGTATATATTAAATGAAGGTGAAAATTTAGTTACTGAATAAAAAAACAATTACATATCACAATGAGACACAAAAGAAAAAACATCTATAGTAACCTTGCACCATTCTTAAGAATATATATATACAAAGATGTATAAAACAAGTTTAAAACAGCATTATATCATGTTTTAAGCATGGTTGAAAATATTTGTCAAATATATATTCTCCTATCAGAAATCTCATACAAACTACTAAACTGGTAAAGTGTGTGTGTGTGTGTGTGTGTGTGTGTGTGTGTGTGTGTGTGACTAAACTGGTAAAATGTGTGTATGTGTGTGTGTGTGTGTGGTGTGTATGTGTAATACATATATATATTTACATATATCCCTGTATACCTTAAATGTACAAAATTTGTACCAACACACACTAAGTGTTGGTATCTCCTGAGTATACAATAGTACCCTACTAAGTTTCATTTAAAGATGCATCTTTTAATGGATTGAGATAAATAGCACATGAAGCTGAAAGACTATTTTTCTACATTGTTAAAGTCTGTAAAAGAAAAATAGTATATTTAATAGTTCATAAGAAAAAAATCCATAAACTAGAACAGATGAGGCTAGAGAAAGTTATCCAAGGATGTATACCAATCTTGAAATTATTTATAGAAAATGATAAAAGAAATGCAAATGATTTCTCATTTTGATACAACTCATTCGAAATAATTTGTGTCCATAAATCAAACAAAGTCTTCCTTCAGACAGAAGAGAAACAACACGTATTAATAAACTGCAGTCATTAAGCTGCCAACCTACTTCTTTAACAGCTTCCTCCCAGATTCAAACATTCATCTCTCAGGATAACTGCTTAAAACAAGAAAGTACACAACTCAAAACAGTTTCAGGAAACCCCTGGAACTGACCAGATTCACTAGGCCCCTCTCTGGCAGAGTAAGCAACAAAAGCTGAGATTCCATCTCAGACCTAACAAGCTAAGCTGTAAAGAAAACTCAGAAGAACAGAAGCTGAAAAAACACTCTGAGACCATCCCAGCTGCCTAGAAGAAGTGACAATCAGCCAAGCTGCCTAAAAGAGATTTAGCCCAGAGTCACTTAGCAAGGACACTCTCTAACCTGTTGGGCTAGCTGCAGGTTGCACAAAGCACTCCAGGTTCCCAGTGTTTGTGAGCAGTCACCCATACTGGGGTGGGCTTTGGTGATGTAGCTGTCCTTGAGTCATATTTGTTCCGTAAGTGACACATTGATTATAACCCCAATCAAACTCATGGTTCACCAAGCTTGACTTTGATGGTATTTGTGACTTTGGTCTGTTGCGGGATTCCTATCTAGGGTGAACAGATATGTATGCTTCATCTGTCCAGGAAAAAGTTTGCCATACAATAGTAATTCAAAATGGATCAGACCTGAAAACCTCCTTCCAGTGGTCCAGCTTCCATGGTATTATAAAATCCTATGCAAGCTACCAAGGGAGGGAAGTACTTTAGAATTCTACCCAGTTGTGACACCTCTGAACCACAACAATAACCAGCACAATGAAATGTCCATTAAATACAATAAATGTAACCAACAGCATCTGACTTTGGACTGCACTGAAGGCTCACTCAACAGGAGGAAAGTAATACCTGGTACCAAAACTATAGCCAAATTCCCCGGGGCTAATGAGGTCATGGATCTTAGAAAAGAATCTACTATCACTATTTTGCTAGCTCAGCATAATTCTTTACTATATTCTAAATCTTATTCTTATATGCACAGATAAGTAAAGCTACCACCTCTCATCAAAGAAGTCTCTCTTTACAGCAAGTAGAGACAATCACAGAAAGCCACAACTGGGCACAACGCAGACAGAGATCAACAGAGAAGCCAAGCCTAATATGTACATCTACATCACTGCTTCTGTATCTATGGCTCAGAGAATATTACATAAGACAGTGAGGAAAAAATTATAAGAGCTAAAGGAACATGAAGTCTGTGATTAAAGAGTCTTACCTAGAAATGACTGAGAGAAATCTCATAGAATTTTACCCCTAGATAAAGAACCAGGGAATTAACAGGAACAGAAAAGGGAAAACTAGTCTTTCCCAGGGATAAATTTCCTAACAAAGGAATCTGAAAACATACAAACAACAAAATCCAACTCAGCAGGTTGTATCTTTACACTTATCCATACATATAGGTAACAAAAGTAGTCAGAGCAAAGGAAGCTGTCAATGTGAGAGTGAGGCAGGGAGACATGGGAGGAGTTGGAGGAAGGGAACTTGTTGTGGACCTGCAGAAGAAGGCAAAGGGGAAAGAGGGATAGTGTTGTTATATTTCAAGTAAAAATGTATTTTAGAAGGGGTGCTTCTATAAACACTAAACATTATCAATAAAATTTAGTATGTTTCCCCTACATATTTCGCATGAAAGAAAGGATCACATTTTTCTAAACTGGCTTCAATGTTACCCTACAAGTTTTAAGTAGATATGTATATAGGTTCACAATCAAGAAGAAAACCCTACAAAGCATTTTCAGAGATGACTTGGTTTCTCAGAGGGTAGTAATTTGGCGCATCATGAAATGCCATCCTATTATTGCTTTTAATATTAAGGTCAATGGTTACTTTGCATGCTCAACTTGGGGATCCTTAGTGCATCTCAAACCAACAACTAGACAAAATGTCATAAGAACTAAAAAAGCTGATGTCACTTTAAAAAAAAAAAAAAACAATGTTGCAATACTAAAGTGCCAGATATATATAGCCTGTTGAAATGAACAAAAAGCTAACTTTATATATTATTTAAGGTAAGCAGTTTCTAGACTCAAATCTTTATCAAGTGGTAGGTATTATCAGTATGAACACAGATCTTACAAACAGGAAATTTAAGTTCACATTTTTACTGAAACCACATTAACTCTTTACCACAATAAGGCTTAATAATAGAGTCAGTCTGTCAATTCCCTTATACTCATGAGTCACTATTACCAGAAAAACCAGTTTACATTCAATTTACTCACTGCAGATGAGCTTCTCTTCCTATGTGTGGAAAGAGTTCCAACATAAGCAAAAGAAAAGTGACCTATATAATAAAAAGTAAGAGACTGCTTCCTGAGTCTGGGATCACATCACTGTCTTGTAAAAGCTAGAAATACTTCAACTTATGGTATATCCTCTAAAAATACAAATTTATCTCCAGGCAAGGTTCTAAAGTATCTGAATGTTTTATTACAGGAATTCCTGGAATTAATCTTATCATCTCAATGAGACTCTACAGAAAACAAACTCAACATTGCATTTAGTACTTGCAGGATAGTCATCCCTCACAAACACTATAAACAGAGATGTTATATACTTTGTCTTCAAGCAGCTTAAGAATAATGAAATATGATACAATATGTGTACAGATTACTATGAGCTTTTCTCTCCTGAAATTATTTATCTGAATCAAAGAGGAAAGAAATATAATTACAACTCTAGATTTGTATACTAGACGGCTTTGGGGATAAAATGGAGAAAAAACATCGGAAGATGGTGTATGGTGGACCACATAAGATTGGCTGCAAAGCAGTAAGAGCCCTTGAGTACTTTTAATCACAGAGGAAACATAATCCAACATGTCAAATACTATTGTAACAATAGCAGAGGTGAAGGAGAGCATGAAAACAAGAAGACTGGCTGTAAGGTTACTGAATACAATCCCATCAGTATGAAAGGTGGTGAATGGGGTCTGGGAAACAGCAGAGCTTAGCTCTCCAACTTTCATCTCAGATGACTGTAAAAGCAGTGACACCATAAAACAATGGTGAGTTATGAAGAAACATCAGTAGCTTCAATTATTAATCACACAGAGAAATGCCTTGTTTGTATCCTTATTCATGCTAAATTATTTTACAGTGAATAGTTTTTGTTCATCATAAAGAACCATAATTAAAAAGAAATAGATTTTAAATTATGTATGTCCTAATATCACTGAAGATAATACTAATAAAATACTCTAAATAAATAATGTCTTTACTATGACTCCCATTTCTTAACTGACATAACCAGCTAATTGATATTGCTAAGGTCAAATATTTACAAGATATCAGTTTATTTATAAACCAACCATTAGCTAAAGATTTGAAAGTTAATTAGTAAAAAAATATTATGCCATTTCTCTACAGAACTTAAACAAAGTGCAAAGAAAATGTTCTTGGCAAGATTGCAAGACCTTTTCCTAGCAGGTCTTTTAACTGGAAAGGTGGGCACCTGGCAGGTAAAGTACAGGCATGTCCTCAAGACTTTAAGTGTAAAGTATATCTCACCTACCCATTAATTCCTACTACCAAACACTTTAAACAATAAGTGCACACTGGTAAAATCAAACCAGTAGCCAGAAATGTCTGTCTATGACCCAATCACTTGTTCAAAAATGTATTGTACATTTTCAAACAACTTTTAAAGGACAGCACATGAGCATGTGTTTTCTGTACACTGTGATATATGTTCTTTCATCTTCATAAGAAGCTAACAAGATGGGGGCAGTGCTCACAACTATTCAATATCTAAAGCAGT